>NW_021823942.1:2500-5000 GCF_006345805.1 Octopus sinensis | reverse complement strand
TATATATATATATATATATATCTTGGAGATGTACTCGCATAGCAAGTAATTTGATCTGAGATCGTGTGCTGAAACGAAAACAATTGCAGTGGAAGGTGTTTATAAGCCATCTAAGAAACACACAAAAGCCGTTCGATTCACTTCCACATTTAATTTTAATTTGTCAAAATATTTTCGTCGCTAAAATCCGCGACCTGTTCACTGACAAAAATCCATGCAGCAATGATTTTTGTCATGAACAGTCGCGGATTTTAGCGACGAAAATATTTTGACAAATTAAACTTAAATGTTGAAGTGAATCGAACGGCTTTTGTGTGTTTCTTAGATGGCTTATAAACACCTTCCACGCTGCAATTGTATATATATATATATATAATATATATATATATATATATATATATGCAATACATATATATGTGTGTGTATGATTGTATTAGTAAACATAGGCGGTGCCCCAGCATGGCCACCCTCAAATGATAAACAAGTAAAACGTATACGATAAAAGATATACATGTACAGATATCTACTTATATATTCTCACACAGACATTTATGTGCAGAAATGAAGGTATATACACCCTAATGTAATGTGTGTGCGTTGTGTGTTTACATAAATATATATATATATATAAGTATTCACACACACACACACAGACACACGCACACACACATATATATATACACATTTATACTATATATACATACATATATATATATATATATAGGGAGAGAGAGAGAGAGAGAGAGAGAGGGAGAGAGAGAGAGAGAGAGAAAGAGGTGTGAACAGAGGCAGACACATTTGCAGATAGTTGAACAGACAGACAGCTAGACCGTTAACTGCATAGATAGATAGATAGAATGAAATAGCATTAACCAAGGTAGAAGTATAGCTAAATGGAGTCATTGCATTTACAGTTTAGTCACTTAAAGGAGGGGCACAAGCTATGACCTTTAGCAAGCCCTCCCAATATAGTGAAAGGGAACATTGGATAGACGTAACTATTTGAATAGAATAAATAGCAGGATTTTTCCTCTGCGTTGCACATCCCTTTCAAGTTTTTTCAGCCTCTCACAGTTTCTCTCTTTATAACTATCTCACATTGTGAATACACACGTTATTTGTATTTATAGAAATACATATATACAAACACGTGTGTGTGTGTGTGTGTTGTGGTGTGTGTGTGTGTGTGTGTGTGTGTGTGTGTGTACGTAATTTGAGAAGGGACATTAAACGGATCTAGCAATCCTGAGATTTTCATTAATGTACATAACCAAGTGTGCATGTCCAGATTAGGTGCTTGTATATATATATGTGTGTGTATGTGTGAGTGTGTGTCTGTGTGCGCGTGTGTGAGTGTGTTCCTATATATAGATATATATAGATATATCAGGACATACGCACATGCGTATATATGTATGCATATATATATATGCATATATATACATACATATAATGTATATATGAATGTATATACATTATACACATACATCATATATATATATATATATATATATATATATGATGTATGTGTATAATGTATATACATTCATATATACATTCATATATACACACACACACAAGCATACATTTGTATATATACAGGCACCTATAAGCATAAATGCACATATAAACGTATGTAATTATGTATATCATTTTGCAGATATGTGTACTTATATATAGTATATATATGTATATATATGTATATATATGTATATATATGTATATATATGTTATATATATATATATATATATATATATATATTATATATATATACATACATACATACTTCTACGCATATAACTGTGTCTATGTATACATGTATCTACAATCATTACAAGCACAAACACACATGTAAATATACATATATATTCATTGTCGGAAATATACTTACGTACATACTTATGTGTGTGTGTGTGTGTGTATAACCGATACGATTGCATATGTATCTAAACAGGTATCTATATATATATATATCTATCGACGCACTAACACACATATGCACACACACATATATATACATATAGATAAACATACACCCACGAACACAAATATATATATAAATGTACACACGCCGATATATATGTACACACATACACATACATATATATACACATATGTATACAAACTAAGATACATACATACATATGTATTTGTATATACGTATATAAATGCATATATACATATGTATGTATATGTATATATATATATGTGTGTGTGTATATATATATATATATGTATATATACATATGTACGTATATGTAGATATATATGTGTGTGTCAATATGTATGTGTGTGTATATATATATATATTTATATATATATATATATATATATATGCACCGATGGGCAGGCTGTCATCACTACCGGCCACGGTGGCGATCTAAAGATTGAAAGTCTTGCCACCTACGTTATATTTCCTTACAATATGATCCTTTAAACAACATAACTCACCATTCCTTCTCCCTCACCCCGCCATTGCTACACCCACCACCACCACCA
>NW_021823941.1:0-15000 GCF_006345805.1 Octopus sinensis | reverse complement strand
GTCAAGCAATGCTAGGGGGACAAACACAGACACACAAACACACACACGCATATGACGGGCTTCTTTCAGTTTCCGTCTACCAAATCCACTCACAAGGCTATAGTAGAAGAGACTTGCCCAAGGTGCCACGCAGTGGGACTGAACCCGGAACCATGAGGTTGGTAAACAAGCTACTTACCACACAGCTACTCCTGCGCCTATGTATATATATATATATGTTAGTTACTTTATACGATTAAAAATATTTATTTTACGTGACGGAGCAAGTGTTATTGTTAAATTTCTTAATGATGTTAATAGTGAGCATTATGCTCGTGGGGATCTTTGGCCGTTTGTGATGCTCTTTACAATTATATTTAATCAAATTGTGATTAAGCTAATTTACCTTAAAGACTCTTGCTGCGACTACGATGAATTCGAAAGAACTTTTGGGATAATGCAATTAGGAATTTGGTTAACAATTTTGTCGATCTGCAGTAAATGTAATTTAGTGAAATATCTCGTATTGCCGAAGACCTCACTGACGGAGAAAAATTTAAGCAGTTACAATGTTACTGGGTGTTGGCGTGGCTGTGTGGTAAGAAGTTAGCTTCCCAATCTCATTGTTCTGTGTTCAGTCCTGCTGCGTGAAACCTTCGGCAAATGTCTTCTACTAAGCATTGAGCAGGCATTGTCAGTGGATTTGGTAGGCGGAATTTGAAAGAGCCTGCCGTATATATGTTATATATATATATATATATATATATATATCACCGTGACCGACCAGACTATCAGATGTTACTACACATCGCTGGTCACAATGCGCTTCGCATTGTTTTAGCCTTCAAACGACGCCACCCCGCTGGCTAAGCGAGCAGGCCAACAGAAGAAAGAGTGAGAGAAAGTTGTGGCGAAAGAGTGCAGCAGGGACCGCCCCCCCCTGTCGGAGACTCGTGGAGCTTTAGGTGTTTTTGCTCAATAAACACTCACAACGCCCGGTCTGAGAATCGAAACCGCGATCCTACGACCGCGAGACCGCTGCCTTAACCACTGGGCCATTGCGCCTCCACACACACACACACACACACACACACACACACACACCACACACACCACACACACATGTATATATTAGGGTTATGACTTTTTCACAACCTAATAACCCTATATTCGATGAATAATTTTATAATAGTCTGGAAACTAACATTTATTTTACTTTATTTGAAAAACACATCACCCCCAACTTAAGAAATCTATCACCTCATTTGAACAAAATCATGCAAAATTCTAGAGGGATTGGGGTCATAACGCCTGCTCTAGTTTTTACCAAAGTTGGTGTGCTTACTCAATACAATGCAGAAATTGTATATCTGAAATTTCAGCTTTCTAGTTGAAGTAGTTCCGGAGTTACGGGCTTTTAAAACTATAATCACTAGGTGGCACTAGATTCACACTTCAGTATTTCCGCTGCCTAAATCCTTGTAGACGCAAGAGAGATGTAGAATAAAAGTGTATTTATACATTTTAAAGATTACTGACATGAAATTGCTCTATGCAAGGGTTCAAAAATAGGCTATTTTAAGTCAGAGTCCATTGCAAGCATTGGATAACATACATATTTTTAACTTTAGAGCTTTAATTCCAGTTTTAAATAACTGTATAAGGAAAAGGGTGTTGAATGCTAGCAAACTTTTAAACAACAAAGAATTAATATGTTTTGTTAGATAAAATTAATCGAAGCTGAGTATTCTCCTTCTTTTTACAAACATCATAAAGATCTTGAAGGAACTTGATTGCCCGTTCTGCAATCTGATTTGTTCTGCGAATTTCCAGTTTTGATGCTTCTCGACTCCAAAAGATTTTACAGATTTCAATGTAAAATCTTTTTATGAACTTGCAGACTTCCACATAACTTCTGATAATCATGTGCATTGAACATTTGGTCAGTAAACCAAACATCTGCCCAGCTATAAGAGATGAATTGACAAACATTGAGAAGCAAAACTCTTTTCTCTGGTAGAAGAATAAATGCCAGAATAGTAGTATTGCTCGAGAATTCCATCTTTCATTACTTATGTTGGGTATTTTTTGAAACTTTACTGTAGGAAATTTGCCGGTTTCTTAAAAAAACCGAAAAACTCTGGTCAAATGCAATAGAAATTTCATGTCATCTTGCCATCTTGCTGACTCAGTAATCTTTTCTTCACTATTATTAATATTAACCTGGAGTTTCTCCTAATTAATTAGAAGCTCTGAGATGAATGTATATTCAGTATTGGGAGATGACTTTTTTTCTCCCAAATTTATTATCCATTACAACTCGAAGAACTCCATCAAGGATATGATGCTGACAACCAATAAACTGAGTAAAGAACGAAAACTGTGTTTTTTTTTTTTTTTTTTTTACGAAATGTACATATAATGCCAGTTTGCTTCATTTGGTTTTAAGAATTAAATCAGTCAAGTGGGTGCTGTTCAGGTCCACACACTGTCGAAGGCGTTCACGAAAGTTGTCCATAATTCGATGGGACATTTCATGTGGAATGGCAGCAGTTTTTGACGAATGGCGTATTTGAATTTTTAATGAGTGTATACCTATTTCTTTATTACCCACAAGGGGCTAAACATAGAGGGGACAAACAAGGACAGACAAAGGGATTAAGTCGATTACATCGACCCCAGTGCGTAACTGGTACTTAATTTATCGACCCCGAAAGGATGAAAGGCAAAGTCGACCTCGGCGGAATTTGAACTCAGAACGTTACGGCTACGCATTTCGCCCGGCGTGCTAACGTTTCTGCCAGTTCGCTGCCTTATTGAAAGTGAAAGACTGAAACCTCTTCACTTTCCAGACAATTTAATGCTCTTCAGTATTGGAACCAGTTAGAACTGAGTTGGAAAAACTAGGTTGAATGGATGCAGTGTTGATCTCTGTAGAAGTCAATGCGTTTGTTTTTATTCTAAAAGAATTGAATCGACAAAATACGCCGATATCCTTCGTGCTGATGTGTCAAGAAAAGAATGTGTCACAGCACGGTTGTCTCAATTTCCTGGAATTCGTCATACCTGGAAATCGGAAATGACGAGTTTTGGAGGAAAGTGCAGAAGCCCTGGGGGTGAATAACGTTTCGTTTGAAACAGTTTTCATACGTGGTTTCCACCCGCAGGTAAACGCACTTTGACAGAAGTGTTTTTTTGAGAATTACTTATACTTAAACTCGGTTTGGGAATAATCGGGTTTTTTTGCGAGCCCTAGAGCTGAGGTGTTTCCCTCATAAACACACACATCGCCCGGTCTGAGATTCGAACCCGTGATCCCTGCTCTAACCACTAGGCCATGTGCCTCCACCACTCACACATTAACCAATCGTAATTAATTGACCAATATGGATCTATATTAACTTCTTGGGTAAAAAGTGTAAACGCATACATATACGGACGGACGTATATATATATATATATATATATATATATATATATATATATATATATATATAGATATATATATATATATATATATATATATATATATATATATATATATATATATATATATATATTATATATAAATCTACCTGACATTTCTTGTTAAGTTTTCCTTATTAAGTAGTTGTCCTTAATTGCTAATTTTTATTCCGAAAAAACTTTTCCTTTCCCGAAATGCAATCGTAAAAAGTCTGACATTTACAGGATTTAATATATGTAAACTCACCCATGTGCTTCGTTGATGTTGATCAGTTAGCTGATCGGCTAGCGAGGCAGGGTCGTTTATGTATGATCATCCAGGCCTGCTGATGATACGTAAGTATGAATCACTGTGATACAGGTCTATATTTTTAAATGTCTTACTTTGAAAAATTGCATTCGGTGGGATTAGTAATACTGTTGTAGAAATGACTATTGTCCTCTTAGCGTGTGGCATGTATGTATAATGCATCTGGCATGTATGATAATGCCTCTATATATAATATATAATATAATATATATATATATATATATATATATATATATGATATATAGATATATATATATATATACGTAATATATATATTATAGTATAGTATATATATAACCAAAAAAGTCTGACGAATGGAACACTAGGTAACAGTTTTTGTGAGGTCTTTGCAGCTTTATTATAATCATATTACCTACCCTCCGGTATTCGAGAACTATTTTTTCATCTGTTCACATTCATGTGCTTACTCTGGTTTATAGATAGATAGATAGATAGATAGATAGATAGATAGATAGATAGATAGATAGATAGATAGATCTATGTGTGTCTTTGTGTCTGCGTTTGTCCCCACATTACCGCTTGACAACTGGTGTTGGTGTGCTTACGTCCCTGTAACTTAGCGGTTCGGCAAAAGGGACCTGTAGAATAAATACCAGGCTTTAAAATAAAGTCCCGAGGTCAAGTTATTCGGCTAAAACCCTTCCAGTCGGTGCTCCAGCATGGCCGCAGCGAAATGACTGGAACAAGTAAAATATACGCACACACACACACATACATACCCACACATACATACATACATGCATACATACATACATACATACATACATACATACATGCATACATACATACATACATACATACATACACACACACATATACATACATACATACATACATACATACATACATACATACACATATGCATACATACATACACACACACATACATACATACATACACACATACATACATACATACATACACATATACACACATACATACATACATACATACATACACACACATATACATACATACGTGCATACATACATACATACATACATACATACATACATACACACACATACATACATACATACATACACACACATACATACATACATACATACATACATACATACACATATGCATACATGCATACACACACACATACATACATACACACATACATACAGACATACACATATACACACATACATACACACACATACACACATACATACATACACACATACACACATACATGCATACATACATACATACATACATACATACATACATACACACACACATACACACATACATACGTACAAACATACATACATCCATACGTACATACATACATACATACATACATACATACATACATACATACATACATACATACATACTGCTGAGAAAAACATGCTCGTTTGTCAAGATATCAATGAAACACAGAAATCGATGCCATGTCACGTTTTATTAAGTTTCCTTTCCAAGTTCCATTCCTCTGTTGTGCGAGATCAGCATGAAATAGCTGCCAAATCTCTCACAAACACTCTCTACCGCTTAAAAAAAAGAGAGAAAAGGGAGAACAATAGATATATTGTAAAGGTATAGCTTATAATCTTTTCTACTCTAGGCACAAGGCCCGAAATTAGGGATAAATCATTACTCGACCCCAATTCCAACTGTATTTTATTTTATCGACTCGAAAGGATGAAAGGCAAAATCGAACTCGGCGAATTTAAACTCAGGACGTAAAGGTATGGTTATAATCTTTTCTACTCTAGGCACAAGGCCCGAATTTTGAGGGAGGGGGCCAGTAGGGATAAATCAGTTACATCGACCCCAATATCCAACTGGTATTTATTTTATCGACTCGAAGGATGACAGGCAAAATCGAACTCGGCGGATTTAAACTCAGGACGTAAAGGTATGGTTTATAATCTTTTCTACTCTAGGCACAAGGCCCGAAATTTTGAGGGGGGGGCCAGTAGGGATAAATCAGTTACATCGACTCCAATATCCAACTGGTATTTATTTTATCGACTTGAAAGGATGAAAGGCAAAATCGAACTCGGCGGAATTTAAACTCAGGACGTAAAGGTATGGTTTATAATCTTTTCTACTCTAGGCACAAGGCCCGAAATTTTGAGGGAGGGGGCCAGTAGGGATAAATCAGTTACATCGACCCCAATATCCAACTGGTATTTATTTTATCGACTCGAAAGGATGAAAGGCAAAATCGAACTCGGCGGAATTTAAACTCAGGACGTAAAGGTATGGTTTATAATCTTTTCTACTCTAGGCACAAGGCCCGAAATTTTGAGGGAGGGGCCCAGTAGGGATAAATCAGTTACATCGACCCCAATATCCAACTGGTATTTATTTTATCGACTCGAAAGGATGAAAGGCAAAATCGAACTCGGCGGAATTTAAACTCAGGACGTAAAGGTATGGTTTATAATCTTTTCTACTCTAGGCACAAGGCCCGAAATTTTGAGACAGGGGCCAGTAGGGATAAATCAGTTACATCGACTCCAATATCCAACTGGTATTTATTTTATCGACTCGAAAGGATGAAAGGCAAAATCGAACTCGGCGGAATTTAAACTCAGGACGTAAAGGTATGGTTTATAATCTTTTCTACTCTAGGCACAAGGCCCGAAATTTTGAGGGAGGGGCCAGTAGGGATAAATCAGTTACATCGACTCCAATATCCAACTGGTATTTATTTTATCGACTCGAAAGGATGAAAGGCAAAATCGAACTCGGCGGAATTTAAACTCAGGACGTAAAGGTATGGTTTATAATCTTTTCTACTCTAGGCACAAGGCCCGAAATTTTGAGGGAGGGGGCCAGTAGGGATAAATCAGTTACATCGACCCCAATATCCAACTGGTATTTATTTTATCGACTCGAAAGGATGAAAGGCAAAATCGAACTCGGCGGAATTTAAACTCAGGACGTAAAGGTATGGTTTATAATCTTATCTGCTCCAGGCACAAGGCCCGAAATTTTGAGCGAGGGGCCAGTAGATTAGATCGACATCAGTACGCAACTGGTACTTAATTTATCAAGTACGGTTTATAATAAAAAGACAAAATTAGTGATGGAAATTTTGTATAACACATAGGCGCATGTGTGGCTGTGTGGTAAGAAGTTTGCATTCCAGCCGCATGGTTTCGGATTCAGGGTTCAATCCCTTTGCTTGGTACATAGGGAATGTGTCTTCTTCTACAGTGCTTGACCGACAGAAGCAAATATATTTGTTCCTTCTCGAGCCATGCCTGGCTCATTAGGGCCGGTTTCCCGGTTTCCTTGGCGTATAGGTTCCCCACCTGGACGGGACGCCGGTACGTTGCAGGTGAGCTGCAAGATCCAGGAGGAAAGAGTGAGAGAAAGTTTTGGCGAAAGAGTCAGCAGAAGCTCGTCATTACCTTCTGCCGGAGCCGCGTGGAACTTAGGTGTTTCGCTCATAAACACACACATCGCCCGGTCTGAGATTCGAACCCGCGATCCCTCGACCGCGAGTCCGCTGCTCTAACCACTAGGCCATGTGCCTCCACTCTTATCAAATATAGTTTGAGTTATACCGTGTCTTTGGACATAGGTCTGACCTACTCTACTGAACAGTGACAGCGAAACTATGACATGGCTGTTGGCAATCACACGCCCTACTTTTACGGGTGGTTCAATTTTGACACAAAGCCAGCAATTTCGGGGTAGGGATAAATCAGTTACATCGACCCCCAATGCCCAACTGGTATTTATTTCATCGACCCGAAAGGATGAAAGGTAAAATCGAACTCGGCGAAATTTGAACTCAGGACGTAAAGGTATGGTTTATAATCTTTTCTACGCTAGGCACAAGGCCCGAATTTTTGGGGATAGGGCCAGTCGATTAGATCGACCCCAGTACGCAACTGGTACTTAGTTTATCAGGTAATCGACTTAATCCCCTTGTCTGTCCTAGTTTGTCCTCTCTATATTTAGCCCCTTGTGGGTAATAAAAAAATAAAAGGGATTCGATAGAATAAGAACCAGCCTTTAAAAAAAGTACTGGAGCCGGCTCATTTAATTGAAACCCTTCAAGACGGTGCCCCAGTATGGCCCCAATTCACTGAGTAAAACAAGTAACAGATAAAACACACTCGAATTCGAAATTTCTTGTGCGTTTTAATAAGAAGGTTGGTTCTGCTTTAGAAAGTGTTTTGGATAGAAAGTCGATAGTGTTTTGCATAGAGTTATTGGAAAGTTCAGAGATATAAGATGAGGAACTGTTGATGCGAATATTCTTAGTTCGTTTGCAAGATTGATTTTTAACATAGATACATGGATCCAAATTTTGGTAAAAGGATATGGTCAATCGTATCGATCCCAGTATTTAACTGGCGCTTTCATTTATCGTCTCTCAAAGAATGAGAGATTAATTCTACCTTAGCAGGATTCGAACTAAGAACTAAATACCACAAAGGGTTCTTGTGTGTAGCTCCACTGAGGCATGCGTGTGGTTGTTGAGTAAATTTTGTTTGTTCCTTTTCGAGTCATGCCTGGCTCATAAGGGCCGCTTTCCCGGTTTTCTTGGCGTATAGGTTCCCCACCTGGACGGGATGCCGGTCCGTCGCAGGTGAGCTGCAAGATGCAGGAAGAAAGAGTGAGAGAAAGTTGCGGCGAAAGGGTCAGCAGAAGTTCGCCATTACCTTCTGCCGGAGCCCCGAGGAGCTTAGGTGTTTCGCTCATAAATACACACACCGCCCGGTCTGAGATTCGAACCCGCGATCCCTCGACCGCGAGTCCGCTGCTCTAACCACTAGGCCATGTGCCTCCACTGAGTAAATTTTACGCTGGGAAAAAAAAATAGTTCATATTAGTAAGCAGCAGAAAAAATCCCCCAAAAACGGTGATACGGTCTGTCGCAGGTGAGCTGCAAAATGCAGGAGGAAAGAGTGAGAGAAAGTTGCTGCGAAAGGGTCAGCAGAAGTTCGCCATTACCTTCTGCCGAAGCCGCGTGGAGCTTAGGTATTTCGCTCATAAATACACACATCGCCCGGTCTGAGATTCGAACCCGCGATCCCTCGACCGCGAGTCCGCTGCTTTAACCACTAGGCCATGTGCCTCCACTGAGTAAATTTTACGCTGGGGATAAAAAAAAAATAGTTCATATTGGTAAGCAGCAGGAAAAAAAACGGTGATACGGTCCGACGCAGGTGAGCTGCAAGAGGAAAGAGTGAGAGAAAGTTGCTGCGAAAGGGTCAGCAGAAGTTCGCCATTACCTTCTGCAGGAGCCGCGTGGAGCTTAGGTATTTCGCTCATAAATACACACATCGCCCGGTCTGAGATTCGAACCCGCGATCCTTCGATCGCGAGTCTGCTGTTCTAACCACTAGGCCATGTGCCTCCACTGAGTAAATTTTACGCTGGGGGGAAAAAGTAGTTCATATTGGTAAGCAGCAGCAGAAAAAAAAAAAAGAAAACGGTGATACAAAAATAGGTATTTTTCGATATCTAAATAGGATTTATAAAAAAATCCAAAATAGATAAACTATTCAATTTATCCGATTTTAAATGAATTAACTCGAGTCGCAAGGAATCGGGAGCTTCATCTGGCATTACATCAAAAAGAACTTCACATATACGTAGCTGGAACTCATGATTTTATAAATCTCGAAACATCTTTTGAAATTGATCCAAAAGATTGAAATACTCTGTAGCATATTCCACCATTGATTCTGGTTTCTGTTCACGCAGTGTTGGAAAATGTACAATGCTGTGTTTGTGGTTTTATTTTACTTTTGGTTACGAACAAACGTAGCATTGATTCAAAGCTTTTTTTTTTCATATTGGCAGCAAGAGCGGTAATACACTGATTCAGCCCTTGTAATATTAAACTTAGACAACACACAGTTCAACAAGTAATTCTCATTAGAAATTATTCTCCATGTATTTTAAGTATTTTTTTTTTTTTTTGCTTTGATATTGGTTTCCAGTTTTGGCACAAGGTCAACAATTTCTAAGAGAGGGGCTAAGTCGATTAGATCAACCACAATGTCCAAGTGATACTTATTCTATCGACCCGGAAAGGATGAAAGGCAAAGTCGACCCCGGCGGCATTTGAACCCAGAACGTACAGGCAGACGGAATGCCGCTGAGCTAACGATTTTGCCAGCTCGCCGCCTTTTTTATTACCTCCGCCTTAGCGAAGACGGAGGTATTGTTTTCAGACATGTTTGTTTGTTTGTTTGTTTGTTTGTCAGTGGACCAGATATCTCAAGAACCACAGGATGGATTCGGATGAAACTTTCAGGGATGTTTGGCCTCGTGTCTGGCACGAACTGGTTAGATTTTTCGATCGATCCGCTGCCGGACAAGGATTCTGGATTATTATTCCTGCTTTTTTACTTAATTTTTGAGAGCGGTCGGGTTCATTTTTACTATTCTCGTTTGTGAGAGCAGTCGTGTTTATTTCGGATATTTTCATTTTAAAAATCATCTCCGGCTAATCGTTGAGAGGACGTTGGTGTTGCCTTGGCGGAGGTTTGCGCTCTCTGGGTCCTCTTGTTATTTTTTATTTTACATTGATATCAAATTTATTTTGAGTATTTCCTTCGCGCTTATATTTTTCAAGATATGCCCAATTTTAGCGGGAGCGGTTTCATTTACCTATCTAAGACACAAATTGGGTTTTTCTGATCTTTAAATATTCTAATAAATGCATAATTATGATTAGTCATCCGCTATATAATTCTAACAAGTAGAGGCGCAATGGCCCAGTGGTTAGGGCAGCGGACTTGCGGTCATAGGATCGCGATTTCGATTCCCAGACCGGGCGTTGTGAGTGTTTATTGAGCGAAAACACCTAAAAGCTCCACGAGGCTCCTGCAGGGGGTGGTGGTGATCCCTGCTGTACTCTTTCACCACAACTTTCTCTCACTCTTACTTCCTGTTTCTGTTGTACCTGTACTTCAAAGGGCCGGCCTTGTCACTCTCTGTGTCACGCTGAATATCCCCGAGAACTACGTTAAGGGTGCACGTGTCTGTGGAGTGCTCAGCCACTTACACGTTAATTTCACGAGCCGGCTGTTCCGTTGATTCGGATCAACCGGAACCCTCGTCGTCGTAACCGACGGAGTGCTTCCATCCATTAATTCTAACAAATATATTTTTCTTTTACTATTATAGTACATCCCAACGAAATTATTAACATGTCCAGAAAATATAAAGCTCCCCCAGAACATTATTTAATATGTTTATATGGTTGTTTCACTTTATAATATAGTGGTGACAAATTACTACAAACCTAAAAGTGTATACAGGCGCAGAAGTGGCTGTGTGGTAAGAAAATCCCTGGCCTTGTACCAACATTTGAAACCATTATAAAGAAAATAGCTGACCTGGCCTTCGTGTGTCACCGGAAGAAGTAACATTTTAATAGTTTCAAAAGAAAATATTTTTGCCATCTCTTCATAGAGAGCTTGGTTTAATGAAAATATTTAAGGTTGTGAATAATGAAAAAAAGTTCAAAGGAATATTATTTTCTTCCAGAAATATTTCTGCAATCAGTTCCTTCAAAAATGAAGAAGAAACAGTTTTATAGAACCGAAGGGTATTAAAAGATAAGACATTTGGTACAACGCCCTTAGTACCTGAGTCTAAAGCTTGGCATGCCTTCAAATGGTTCTGTGTTATCTTCTTAGGAAATTACAGATTTTCTTTTCGAAATAGAGTTTAACAATCTATTTGAGGCTCTCAAAGGTATGGCTTATCAGATCTCTCTTAAATTACATTTTTTCACATTCACAACTAGATTTCTCTCCTAAATATATTTGTGCCGTTGATGATGAACGAGGAGAGATATTAAAATCCATAGAAGCTAGCAATCAAAGATTCTGGAATGAAAGCAAGATGGCTGACTATTGTTGGACATTATGTCGTGACGATGCAAATTATATTTACAAAAAAAAGTTCTTTTTTGTCACATTTCTGCGGATATATACTTATATACATTCTCTTATAATGAAGTTTAAATGAAAACAAGCGTATAAATCTCTCTCGTTTATCCACCTCCCTCTCTCTTTCTTTCTCTCTCTCTCTCTCCACACACACACACATACACACACACACACACCACACACACACACACACACACACACACACACGTGAGTGATCAACCAAAAGAAAGTAACTCTCAACACATTTCGTAAAAGTCACGTTTTTTGTTTAATACCAGTCTGGCTCTTCACATGACCCAAAATTTCGTAGGCGAGTACGACACGTCGTCTCATCAAATGTTAGAAGACGCTAGGCATATATATATATATATATATTATATATATATATATAAACAGCTAGGGGCGCAATATAATACCATAAAGTAAACATTTTAACATCACTAATTGTGAATGAGCGCGCCGAGCCCCTTATATTGCAAGAAATAAAGCGCGTAATATATATACGCCGACAGAGGAGATAACCGCCTCACGAGCGTCTCTAGGATCACTAGGCTAGACTAGTTTCGCCTATCAGTCGTAGGCGCTTATCAGTAGTGACTACTCAAACGTTCAACAGTTTGGGTAAATCCGACTCTCAGTGTATATATTTTCACCACAAAAATAAATGGTTGATTGAGCGAAATGCTAATGCGTATATTAAAAATTGATTTAAACAGCCAAGCGCAATATAATACCATATATTATATGCAGGAGTGGCTATGTGGTAAGTAGCTTGCTAACCAACCACATGGTTCCGGGTTCAGTCCCACTGCGTGGCACCTTGGGCAAGTGTCTTCTGCTATAGCCCCGGGCCGACCAATGCCTTGTGAGTGGATTTGGTAGACGGAAACTGAAAGAAGCCTGTCGTATATATGTATATATATATGCGGGTGTGTGTTTGTGTGTCTGTGTTTGTCCCCCTAGCATTGCTTGACAACCGATGCTGGTGTGTTTACGTCCCCGTCACTTAGCGGTTCGGCAAAAGAGACCGATACAATAAGTACTGGGCTTATAAAAGAATAAGTCCCGGGGTCGAGTTGCTCGATTAAAGGCGGTGCTCCAGCATGGCCGCAGTCAAATGACTGAAACAAGTAAAAGAGTAAAGAGTAAAGTAAAAATTTTATCGTCACTATTTGTGACCGAGGGTGCCAGAATTTAAAACTTTTAATGCTGTAAGAAGCGCGCAACATATATATATATATATACAATGACGGGGGAGATAACCGCCCCATGAGAGTCTCTAGGATCACTAGACTAAACTAGTTTCGCCTATCAGTTGTAGGCTCGTCGGTAGTGAGAACTCAAACGCTCGATGGTTTATACTAAGATCCATCAAAATTTCCTTTAATTTCTCTTTTGTTGAACCCTTATTTTTTTCTTATAAATTTGATACATTTTGTTACTATTTCCGTAGCGAATGTGCGTACAAATTGTGTCGCGGAACAAGACAATGATACGCTATTAATCTATTAAATACTAAGGTTGCACACGGACAAAATACTTGACGGTATTTCTTCCGGCTTAACATTCTGAATTCAAATTCCGTCGAGGTCTCTACTTTGCTTTCTATCCTTTCGGGGTCGATAAATAAAGTACCTGTTGAGCACTTGGGGGTCACTGTAATCGACTAGCCCCCTCCCCCAAAATATCATGCTAATCCATTTTTGAGACAAGGTCAGCTATTTTAAGGGAGAGCGTTAAGTCGATTACATCGATTCCAGCGCTTAACAGGTACTTATTTAATTAACTCCGAGAGGATGACAGACAATGTCATTAAGGATTAATGATTTCATTAGTGATCATTACTAATTACAATAGCTGCTACAGCGCTACCAGTTTCATTACATGCACAGAAGACAAACTGTTCAAAGCCATCAGATGTGCAAATTAATGTTTTAAAATATTTACTTCATAAATTCAAAATGAATTTTCTATATCCTTTAAACTGAATTATAAATTCAAAATACTTTGGTAATTTAAAATAATAGGCGCAGGAGTGGCTGTGTGGTAAGTAGCTTGCTAACCAACCACATGGTTCCAGGTTCAGTCCCACTGCGTGGCATCTTGGGCAAGTGTCTTCTGCTATAGCCCCGGGCCGACCAATGCCTTGTGAGTGGATTTGGTAGACGGAAACTGAAAGAAGCCTGTCGTATATATGTATATATATATATATAATATATATATATATATATATATTGGTGTGGTGTGTGTGTGTGTGTGTGGTGTGTGTTTGTGTGTCTGTGTTTGTCCCCCGATGCTGGTGTGTTTACGTCCCCGTCACTTAGGCGGTTCGGCAAAAGAGACGATAGAATAGTACTACTGGGCTTACAAAGAATAAGTCCCGGGGTCGATTTGCTCGACTAAAGGCGGTGCTCCAGCATGGCCGCAGTCAAATGACTGAAACAAGTAAAAGAGTAAAGAGTAATGCGTTGTAAAGATATTCGTACATTTTCCAGAATGATTGGATCCGGGATAGGAAAACTGGTGAACAGACGCAGTTAGTAGCATATTTTGGAAACAGTGCTGGTTTCTAGGGAGAAATGTACCTTGTGGTAGTATGGAAGGTGTTTATCAAAAACTATACTGGAGTTACCAGCAGGGTGATTGTTTCTCTGGTTATCTAAAACGGTGGAGAACAAACTGATAACTATTTTGGCTGCTATTTCTAGTGTATCGAGCGACCACACGAAGGTTCTCTGGGCGACCCGAAGGTTTTTCGCAGCTGTTACTCAGTCACATAGTGGAAGTCTGAACAAACCAAGCATTGTTCTAAAGATATATCTCGATCGTTCTCAAATAATACCCTTTTATACTAAGCACAATAAAAAACTGACTGATCCGTTGGGTGAGAGAAATAAGACACGCTAGGAATAAAGTTTTATGTGAATTGTGCATTGCTGAAATATGAGAACACAAAACCAATTTGACAAAGCATGTTTCTACAGCTAAGCATTAAAAATAAAATCATTGATGTTATAAACCTAAATTCGCAACAAACTATCAAAGCTTCTTTTTTTTTCATTCTTCTTCTTCCATTAGCAAAATAACAGAATTAGAATTACACTTAGCAGCATTTGTAGTTTGCCAATGCAAGTAACGTCGATAATTGAAGAGAACTATATAAAGGAATTTCTTCTTCATCATCAACTCTAGCTGATTCGAAGCTGCATAGAACAAAAATGTACGGCTAAAAATGTCACTTCTTCCAGCCTTTACTGAAAGAGTAAATTGAAAACATATGTTACAATGAGCTCTTTTTTTTTTTTTTTTGATACTGCACCAGTCAACAG
>NW_021823940.1:0-20534 GCF_006345805.1 Octopus sinensis | reverse complement strand
TTAGAAACGATAACGATTGTAGGCAAGACATTAGAAAGATGATGAAAATGTGTAAAGGGCTCACTAATGACATAATGGGTGGACCCAGATGTATTTCGCACCGTATCAAAAATCACTGATGTCTTAATTAGGTGAAGATAATGGAGAGAACAACAAGAAAATTAATCAATAAGTAACAAATATGAGCATGTGTGTGCGTGTGTGTGTGCATCTATACCTACATCAATCCATATTTACGTATGTATGTGCGAATAAGAGAGAGATAGAGTAAGAGGAAGAAAGTGTGTGTGTGTGTGTGTGTGTGTGTATGTGTATTAAAAAAATTTAGACTAAAAATTATTAATTATATAAAGAAATAATTTGCAAAGAGTAAATAAACAAAGACCCGATGAAAGAAAATGAATTTGTGGATGCTTTCATTTCTTCCAGTTTTTCAAATGCACGCAGTATAAAATGTTATGTCATGGGTGCCTAAATTTCTTTTATTCATCTTCATTTTTTTTCGGCTTTTTAATATCACTGAAAACTTTTAACTTAAGAAAATCTTTTTTCAAATATTACTACTACCAAGAAAATTTTCTCAAGTCATATATATATGTGTGTGTGTGTGTGTGTGTGGTAATGATGATAAGAACGATGGTGACGACGATGATGACGATGATGATGATAATGATTTTAATCAAGGTGTGGGTTTCGTTGCTTTCACATTAATTCTTCTTCTTCTTCTTCATCATCATTATCATCATCACCACCACCACCACGACTATCAGCCTAGTCATAGTCTTCCTCCTCTTCCTCCTCCTCCTCCTCCTTCTCATCATCATCATCATCATCTTCATCATCATCATCATGGTCATCATCATCATCCTTACTACCGTCATTGTCATCGCGGTAGTGGCCATCGTCCTCTTCGTCACCGTCTTCAGCCACCTCTTAAACTTCTCAGCCGCCATCGTCTTGCGTTTCCAGTTAAATCCATCTCTACTAACTTCCCCACCACCACAACCACCACCGCCACCAGCACCACCACCATAACCCAGTATTAATTAACTGAACCATTGACTTCTAGGTAATCTCGGTTAATCCTATCTTTCAGCAGAATAACAAGATTTTCGGATCAACAATAGATTTCGGATAGCAGGAGAGTGCATCACACATAAAGTATTGATATCTACTCCCTAGGGGCCATAAAAGAACAACTAGCTGAAAGTCATAATACCCATCCCCACCCCCGCACACACACACACACACACACACACACACACAGAGGCACACACAAAAACATTCACACACACACACGTGGATATAAAAATATAATGTGGAAATAAAAATGTTCGAACTCGTTCACAGACACGTGTATGCATGCGTACATACGTACATACATACATATGTACGTACGTACATACATATATACATACATACATACACACGTACGTACATACATATGTCTGTATGTATGTGCGTTGCGTACATATATATATGTATACACGTGTATATATATATTTATTTTGTATTTATATATACCTAATACGTATATATATATATAATATATATATATAATATATATATATAATATACATACATACATAAACAAATAATTCATATATCTATACATATACCTGTATATATGCATACGTACACATACATATATATACATACGTACACAAGCATATACAAATATATGTATTTACATATATTATGTATACATGTGTTTGTATAAGTTTATCGAGAAAGAGAGAGATGTATAACTGTCATGTATGTATGTGTGTGTGTGTGTGTGTGTTATATTTCATTTTACGGTTTGTTTTTTGGCATACAATTCTTGAACTTGTGATAAATTAAATTTACTCAATAAACCATATCCTTTATGTGGACTCCTAAAACTCCTTAAATTCCTTAAAACCTTTAATCCTTTTAAATTTGTACATAAATAAACCCATATAGAAACAAACCCACCGCAAGTTCATACCTACATATTCCCTCCATTTATTGTTTCATTTTATCTATCAATGTTAACAATTTTTACAACACTATTCACTCCTTGTATATATTTTCCTAGATTATTAGTATTTTCCAAAGTTTAGGTCTTCTGTCCTCAAATTCCCCCATTACTGCGTTTTTATTGACTATTTTTGGCAATTGTTTCCCTCAATTGCAAACGTAAACGAGCGAAAAACTTGTGCTGGCATCTCTGTCTCTCTGTCTGTCTCACTTTCTCTGTCTCTCCCTTTAGTTGCCACATTCCGCTCTCATGTTTTGCTGGGTTAAGGATAGGAAACTGAAGAACGTGTCTGCATTTGCGATCGACGCCATAGGCTGCAAAGACATTTAGTGAACGCACGGTCTATGTTTCCACTTCATCCTAGTTTGCCTATGTTTTCCGAGGCATTCTTCAAGGTGAAACAAAGCTAAAGTATTAATAATCTTGACCTCTCAAAGTCGTATTTAGTTGTATGAGAGCCTATTATTTCTGATGTTAATTTCAACAGGCAAATATTTGCAACCAGTTTTTATAACTTGGGCGATGTAAGACTCTGCGGTGTCTCTTTAATTTTCCTCCTGTCAACTCGTCTTCCAAGTAATCTTTGTTCATTGTACTGAATATTAAAAGCCTTTTTGATATACAGCAAAAGCTAGGGCAGCTGACTCGCGGTCGTAGAATCGCGGTTTCGATTCCCAGACCGGGCGTTGTGTATGTTTATTGAGCTAAAACACCTAAAGCTCCACGAGGCTCCGGCAGGGGGGGGGCAACCCCTGTTGTACTCTTTCGCCCCAACGTTCTCTCACTCTTTCTTCCTGTTTCTTGTCCCCAACTTCCTACGCAACCGCTGAGCCTGGATGCGCATTCATCCATCCGTCGATGCTCTCGGTGTCGGGTGTTGACATGCTTTCTCTTCTGCGAGTCTCACGAACAGCAAAGGACCACGTTTCGGACTTCTCTCACTACAGAGGCGCGATCTTGCGAGCTCTGGGACGAAGACCGCTCGCTCAACAGCAACAGCAGCGGTTTTGGATTCTGTTAAATAATACACACACATACTTACATACATATACATGCACATACCGATTCAAGCAAACATATAAACATGCTTCACCTTATAAGGGCCATTTCGAGATAATAACTACTTACAAAGTTGTATCATCCTGCAATGAAAATTTCCCCAAATGAAGCCTTAAGATATACTCCAGGGACATTAGAAATATAATAAGAAGCTGCACTACTCGGAGTAAAGAAAACAAATGAAGAAGGACAGTAATAATGAGCAGAGGGAATAACGAAGGAAGGAAAAACGTATTTCATACAACAGGAGATCTCTACCCCTTCAGCTGCTGATCTCAGCGAAAACTGTAGGTGGTTTCGATACCTTAAAACAGCATCACTTCTTTCCATGCTGTCAAACAGCTTAAAAAATCACCTTGCTGGAAAATTACTGACAAAAATGTTTATATGTGGAACGCAAACCACAAACGTGTAAATCGTAAATTATAATATATAAGGCTTGAATTAAAACTGATGTTAATAAATGATCACTAATAAATGAATTTATATGAATTGAATACTCATTGACAGAAAGCAGAAAAATTCCTTGATTGAAACAGACATATCACTAATGTAAAAGAAAAAGAAAAAGGATGATAAATGCTGAGATAAAGATTGTTCTACGAGAGAGAGAGATAGAGATAGAAAGAGAGAAAAAGAAAGAGAGAGAGAGTGAGAGAGAGAAAGAGCGAGAGAGTGGGAGAGAGAGGGAGAGAGAGGGAGGGAGAGGGGAGAGAGATAGAGAATGATATATATATATATAGAGAGAGAGAGAGAGGGAGAGAGAAAGAGGGAGAAAGATATAGTGAGAGAGGGAGTGAGATAGATTGAGAGAGAGAGAGAGTGTGTTTAGCCCGACCAGCTCCCGAAAAGGGATGTGAAAAGGGACGGACACTGCTTACCATCTTCGTAGAATTTCGTTCGGTTGAATCAGGTTTCAAATTTAGTATTGAACACTTTACAAATGTAGAGTGTTGTAGGCTTTCATTTCGGACGTGGCACAAAAATTGACCGCTATGGTCAATCTTGAAAGCCATGTACTGGGTCCTCCCGTAAATAATGGCTCTTTTTTCAATTGCATGAACTAAAATTCAGAGCTGACGGAATAAGCCGCCTGCGTCAACTCGCTATAAAAGCAGGTAGTAATTTAATCTTCTACTTATTCTTAGTGCATGTTTTGAAGAGTGCAGTTCGATTTTAACAGTTATTTTTTCAAAGCTATAATGGAAGCTATAATGAGCATATTCGGCATATTTTGCTTCCTGAATTCAATAAAGGCAAAAACTCAACAGAAAATGCGAGAAATATTAATGCAGTATATGGGAATCGGACTATAAGAGTAAGCCAGTGTCAATGGTGGTTCCAGAAATTCCGAGCCGGAAACTACAGTCTAGATGATGAACCTCGTCTAGGAAGATTTGTGGAGCTCGACCAGGACATATTTCAAATCCTGGTTGAACAAAATCCTATCGTAACTGTTGAGGAACTACCAGAGAGGCTTGGATTTGGCCATTCAACCATTCATCGACATCTGCATGCCATCGGAAAAGTCAGCAAATTGGGTCAATGAGTTCCTCACACACATTCCGAGTCTTATTGCGCGCAGAGAGTGTGGGTGTGCTCTTCTTTGCTGTCACGTCTCACGAATGAACCTTTTTTGGACCGAACAGTAACTGGTGACGAGAAATGGATTCTCTATAAAAATATCAAGTGCTGCAGACATGGGAAGGAAAGGAGAAACACCGACACCCCAGGCTAAAGAAGGTCTTCACCCATGTAAGGTGTTGTTATCTGTTTGGTGGGATATGAAAGGTTTAGTCCACTTTCAACTTCTAAACCCAAACCGAACGATCACAAAAAGAGATCTACTGCGAACAGCTTGAGCGGCTTAAGTCAGCGTTAGAAGAAAATCGACCATCTTTGGTTTCAAGATGAAAGGTGACTCGGCCACATACAGCGAGGATGACATTCCAAAAGTTGGAGCAGTTTGAACGGGAAACGATGCCCCACCTACCGTATTCGCCGGACATATTCACCCCATCTGATTATCATTTATTCCGCAGTCTTCAAAATGATTTAGACAGAAAAATATGAATTCTGTAGACAAGGTCAGAACAGCACTAGAGGAGTATTTCCGTCACGGACGAGTGAATTTTGTAAGAGGGGCCTTGCAAGTCTACCAGATAGATGGAAGAGTATTGTTGAAAGCGAAGGAGAGTATATTTTAGAATTTAAAAAAAAAACCTTGTTTATCTTAATTTTGAAAAATAAAAGTATAAAATCCCGTATTATTTATATATAACCGTATTATATATACACATATGTGTATATATACATGGATTTATATGTGTGTGTGTGTGTATAAACAAACAGATGTGTACACATACATATATAAATATATATATACATACATATACTAACACACACACATCCACACACATATATATATATATAAATATGCATATACATATAATAATATACATATATATATACATATATATATATATATATATATAATTATATACATATACACACACACACATATTGTTTATTAGAGTTTTCCGTAAAACGTAAATTGCTCGTCACAGTACGATCAATGCCAACGCCGGCGAAAATCTCACCACCACAACCACCACCACCACTACCACCACCACCACCATTATCACTACTACCACCACAACCACACTCCAATCACCGCCACTACCACCAACATCAACATTAAACTCCACTATCTTATTTACACCGTCCCCACCAACACCATAGACTCGACCACGATTACTGCCACAACAACAATACTACTACCACCACCATCAACAACAACAATAACCACAACAACAGCACTGCCACCAACACACCACCATCTCTTTCTCCAATAGAAACTCTTTCACTATCTCTGCCGTCATTGTGCAACCCCTAACCCTGCCAATACTACTACTACTACTACTACTACTACTGCTACTACTACTACTACTACTCGTAACATAACCACCACAATCACCACCACCACCAACTCAATCATTTGCACTACTCGATAACAACGACGCACACCACCACCACCACCACCATCACCAACACCACTACTACTACTACTACTTTTCGTAACATTACCACAACAATCACCACCGCCGCCTATTGCGACAACAGCACCACCACCATCACCACAACCATTACCACCACCACCACAATCATCACCACCACCACCACCATCACCACAACGACCACCACCACCACCACCACAACCACACCACCACCACCACCACCACCACACCACCACCACCCCACCACCATCACATCACCACCCACCACCACCACCACCACCACCACCACCACCACCACCACCACCACCACCACCATCACCACCACCACCACAACCATTACCATCACCACAACCATCACCACCACCACCACCACCACTACCACAATCATCTGCTTATTCGATGACGACGACGACGTCGACGACAATCACCACCACTACCACCACAACTATCGCCGCTGCCATCGCCGTCGCCACTGCTACTACTACTACCGCAACGGCGGCGGCGGCCGGGTCGAGGCACACCGCCCACAACACAGGCCTTTGTCAGCATAATTACTAATATTTTTAGAACGAAGACAAAGACAAGTGACATTGCTAAGGAGCGAACGCGGAATCTCCTCCCCGCCTCCTCTACACACCGCATACAAGCGCCCCGCCACACCACACCACACCACTCAGCCAGGCATACTGGAATACATCGGGACAGATAGACAGACAAACAGACAGACCGGCAAGAAGGTCAGACGAGACAGGCAGCAATTAATTAGGGAAACTCTAAAGACCTATTTTAAACGGATCCTATAAATTATAGAGAACAACGTTTACACACACACATACATACGTGCGTACATACATACACACAAACATATACATACGTACGTAAATAAACATACACATAGATATACATAAGTGTCTGGGCATATATATATATATATATATATATATAATATATATAATATATTTGTATTCGATTGAGTGTATTATATGGTGTATACACAAATATACGCAAAGGTTTTCGAGCAAGCGAACTTGCGCTTACACGCCATTCGTCCATACTTACATAGGCTGCATACATCCACATACACATACGTGCAAGCATGCATACGTACACAAAAAAAACACAGAGAAGTCAAATCTATCTACTCTATCTATCTATCTATCTATCTATCTATCTATCTATTCTATCTATCTATCTATCTATCTATATCTATCTATCTATCTATCTATCTATCATCTATCTATCTATTCTATCTATCTATCTATCTATCTTTCTGTCTATCTATCTATCTATCTATCTATCTATCTATCTATCTATCCATCATCTATCTATCTATCTATCTATCTATCTATCTATCTATCTATCTATCTATCTATCTATCTATCTATCGCTCTTCTCTGTGTGTGTGTGTATATATAAATATATAAATATATATATATATATATATATGTACATACATATTGAGATGTATATGTATCTGCATATATGAGTGTGTGTGTGTGTGGGTGTGTGGCGTGTGTTTCTATATCCCTGACTCTATGTAAGTATGTAAAAATATACAACATATGTATATGTCTATATATGTGCATATCTATTCACATCCGTTCATACAGCTACTGTCAACTATTATTCATGATTTATATAGATATATATATATTGTATATATATTATTATATATATATATATATATATATATATATAATATATATATAAAGATATATATATATATGAAACTGTTTCCTTCCCCCATCCTTTTCTAACTGCCGTTCTCTTCCCTCCCTTCTTCACAGTTTTCTATCTGTCTCTGTCTTCCTCTCCTGTTTCTCTCTTCTCTCTCTCTCTCTCTTCTCTCTCTCTCTCGTTGCTTACACCTGACCATCGTACATCTTTCTTTCCCTGCACAGACGTTCAAAAGAACGGACGTGTTTTCCTCTCTCTTCTATTTTTTCTCTTTTCAAAGAAATGTTTCTCCCAGCGTTCACTATTTTCCTCTCGTTCTGGTCTAACCACCTTCCATTGTTGTTTTCGTTCGGTTTCCTTGTACGACTCCACTGTCATGTTTTTGTTCCCAACTTTGATAGTCCATAATTACTAAATATTATTTTGTCTTTGAAGACTCATATTGTCGTTGAATGCTCGAAATGAGGAGCACATAGACAGCCGACAACTAATGAAGGGTCCTTTCCCTATGTTTTCCATTTTTTCTCGTTGTCTACGTGTATGTCAGGGATTTGAACCGTTAGTGATGTCCTGCACTAATATATGCATATTATAATATATATATATATATATATATATATATATATATATATCTATCTATATATATATATATATATATATATATATATATTATTATTATTTATATATTTATTTATATATATATATATATATATATATAATATATATATATATATATAATATATATATTATTTATATATATATGCAGAAGTGCAATGGCCCAGTAGTTAGGACTGCGGAGTCGCGGTCGTGGGATCATGGTTTCGATTCCCAGACGCGTGTTGTGAGAGTATTTATTGAGCAAAAACACCTAAAGCTCCACGAATCTATGGCAGGTGCTGGTGGCGAACACTGCTTTACTGTTTCACCACAACTTCCTCTCACTCTTTCTTCCTTTTCTGTTGTACCTGTATTTCAAAGGGCCAGCGTTCTCACATTCACTCTCGCGCTGTATCTTCCTGAGAACTACGTTAAGGGTACACGTTGCTGTAGAGTTTTCGGCCACTTGCACGTTCATTTCACGAGCCGGCTGTTCGGTTAATCGGATCAACTGGAACCCTCGTCGTCGTGACCGACGGAGTGCCGCGATATATACATATAATATATATATAAATATATATATATATATATATTTGTGTGTGTGTGTGTGTATGTTGTATATATATATCTTATTTACAATTTATCTTTATATGTATATATATCTTTGCATACACACACATCTTTTTATTCTTTCACTTGCTTCTGTCATTTGACTGCGGCCATGCTGCAGTTCCGCCTTTAATCGAAGAAATCGACACCGGGACTTATTCTTTGTAAGCCTAGTACGTATTCTATCGGTCCCTTTTGCCTAACCGCTAAGTTAGGGGACGTAAACACACCAACATCGGTTCTGAAGTGATGGTGGGGGAACAAACACAGACACACAAATATATACATACATATATATACATACGCTGCGCTTCTTTCAGTTTACGACTACCAAATCCACTTACAAGGCTTTGGTCAACCGAAGCTATAGTAGAACAGACTTGCCCAAGGTGTCACGCAGTGGGATTGAACCCGGAACCATGTGGCTGGGAAGGAAACTTCTTACCACACAGCCACGCACATATATGCATACACACACATACACATACACACACGTATATACACATACACACACGCACACACACACACACACACACACACACACACAAACACCACCACCCACACACGCATATTAGTGTGCTCCCAATAAAATGCTGGCGCTTGTCCGGATGGTTCCTGAGAACATTCAGATCGAGAGAACAGGAAACCATAATGGTCCGTAGAACTCAACCGTTAATTGTTAATTAACGAAGATAACATTTTCGTTACCGATTTAACTTTTAAGTTAACTTTGGAAATCATTATCGGACTAATTAACTTCCGTTACATTTAGCTTCCAAATTTCATAAAAACCGGTAAACATTTAAAAGTTTTTATTGTTTCCAGATTGTCTTAGCATATTTAATATTGAATGCATCATTTTTTCAACCAAGATATAAGGCCACTTATTATTATAAATAACTTGTAGGACCGCGTTTGGCCCTGCCTGGATTTGAAACCAAATCCACCCATTTGTTGCTTGCAAAGACAACGGGAAATGTCAAGCGGGAACAGTGTTTGATGTGTTTCCACTTGTTCTGTGATCTCGCTGGATGTTAATAGAGAAAATATTGATCCATATAGTAGAAAAAAATAAATAGAAGGAAAAAAGTTGATAAATATTTCGGTGTGAAAGCAAATATTTCACTGTGAACGCAAGTAGCTGTTACGTGGTAGCAGGGTATGCTAGAAATAACAGCCAAATATTTTCTCTTCTGGAAAAAAGGAGCTGTTTACGTGTAATTTCGATGTTACATTCGTTGAACGCATGCAAAATAAACTGGAAAAGGAAAAAAGACGCACGAAACAAAACTCTGTTGGTGGGAAACTTCAAGTTTCCCACCATCCTTCCACCTTTCTTTTCCGGAAAAAAATTGGCTTGCGGCAAGTTTGGAGGTCAGATTCGTTGAATGTACACGAAAAAACTGGAACAAAATTATTCCTTACCGAGGAACGAAATATTTAATGAAAGAATAAAATCTTGTACCAATCATACTTGTATTTTAATTAATTCAAATTAGTGTACCTCATCTTGAAAAGTGGCAAAATTTTTGTCGGTTGCCATCTGGAATAATTTTATTAACAAATCAAACTGGTAAGGTGCATTAAGAATTTCAATTTTAGTGTTTATCAATAATGTTATTGCTTTACACCTGTTAATTAAATTTACCTGCGCATAAAAGTCAAATTTACTCTGCAAGATCAGCTAAAATTACATAACTGTAAACCAGTGGTGTATAAAGCACCCACTGACAAAATTTCAAATTTATATGTAAAAAATTTACAATGATACAAGCAAATATTGCGGACAGCCCTTTTGAACCTGAATAATTTAAAATAACGTGAACAAATAAGCATCACATTTGACAAATTAATATGAACGCTAAAGATGTATTTAGTTGTTTTTTCTTCCACACATAACACGGCCTCGGTCGGTTGGGAGCACACGTGATCTACTTTGGCATCCTCATTCCATAAAATTTGTTTAGGGGGAGAAAAATACTGAAAAATATCAATAGATATGTGAGTGAGAAAGAAACTTCCTCCTCCCTTTCTTCATCTTCCTTTTCTCCTCCCCTTCCACCCCTTTCCCTCCTTTTCCCATTCCTCCCTTTCTTCTCCTTTCCGCTCCTTTACTTCCCCTCCTTTCCTTCCTCCTCCGACATCCCCTTATCCTCACCTGTCCTCCTCCTCCTTCCCGAACCCTAAATCTGACCATCCCCTTCTCTCCCATCCTCCCACTCCTATTTCCTCCTCCTCTCCTCCCTCTTTCATCTATCATCCCCTCCTCCCCATCTCCTGCTTCTCCTCCTTGTTCCCCTTCTCACCTCTTCTCTCCCCTCCTCATCCTCTTTCCTCCTTCTTCCCCCCTTCCTCTTCCCTCCTCCTTTCTCCCTTCCTCCCTATCGTCCACATTCTCCCTTCTCTCCCCTTCTGTTCGCCTTCCTCCCATTCTATTTCCTCCCCTCTTGCTCCCATCATCATCATCATTGTTCGACCGTGGTCGAGACAATGGAATTTACCATGCTACGCCAGACTTCACGGTCCATCATGGCACTACCGGAGGTTCTGTAGCTGGATGCCTGTATCCCTGGAGATTACATCAGGGTAGGAGAGTGTGCGCCCTCTGGTATTGCAAGTAGATGGCTTCCAGAGGAGAAGAGTAGAAATTACCTCATTTTCAGCTCTACAACAATGTCCAGCAAACTGGACTCTTCTACCTTTCACAAGAGATGACACAGGTGGTAGTTTCCCATATATTTGCATTTTGGTTGGATGGCGCCTCCACGAGAAATTTTGAGCTCTCATAAGGAGGCGAGTGTAGGTTCCATCCAACCGCCTCTCAAGCTTCTTTGATAACATCCAGGTTTCTGAGCCATATAGTAGAATTGGTTCGACTGTGGCTTTGAAGATTTCAAATTTGAAGTCTCTACTTAGATTTGATGACCAGATCTTATGCATGTCATTACAGGCTGACCAGGCCATACCCTTTCTAGTTAGAAAATCTTTTCCAGATGATGATATGTATGACCCAAAATATTTGTAATCAGAAACCATATTTAAGGGCGCATTGTTGAGACTATGGATGATGCAATCACTGTTGGACAGGCACTTGTTTATGTATTCAGTCTTGGCCTCATTGAGGTAAAGACCTACACAATTTGAGGCTTGTTCGAGAGATTGTAAAAGAGACTGGGCATTGGAGAGAGAATCACTGATAAGAGCGATGTCGTCAGCAAAGTCAGTATCTATCAAGTATTCAGCTGGGTGTCTGGAACTTCTTGGTTTTATTTCAAAGCCCTTGCCAGAGATGCTATCAACTGACATACGTAGCACATAGTCAACGACAATGATGAAAAGAAATGGGGCGAGTGTGTCTCCCTGCAGTATTTCGGCTTTGATTGAGAAAGATGATGTTTCTCCGTCAGGAGTTAAGATGGTTGAAGACGTATCTGTGTAGAGGACCTTGATGGCAGAAATGATATTGTCTGGTATCCCATAGAGCTTAAGGATTTCAAACATCTTGTACCTATCTACAGAATCGAACGCTTTAGAAAAGTCTACAAATACCATTGCAAGATCGCGATTAAATGCTTTTGATTTTTCAATAAGTCTGCGTAGGCATAGTATCTGGCTCAGCGTTGAGCGCCCATGTCTGAATCCATTTTGGTTCTTTCGGAGCAAAGGTTCAACAAAAAGGACAAGACGATTTAGAATCAGTTTGTTGTACTTGCTCCCACTGGCTCCCCTTCCTCCATTTTTCTGTAAGTTATGAGGCAACAAAGTCGGTGGGGTATTAAACTGTAGAGATGCCTTTTTCAATAAAAGTTAACGCTAACTTCCGTTACATTTTCAAAGAATCAACGGATTGAAGATTAACGAAGTTAACTTTTTGATTAACGGATTAACGATAAACGAATTTAACTATTCGATTGACGGTGCCCACCTCTTTATACACACACACACACACACATACACATCATACACACACACACACACATACATATATATATTCATATATATGTATGTTTTTATATAAATATATGAAATACATGCGTGTAGAATTCTATCTGTCTTTCTATCTATCTATCTATCTATCTATCTATCTATCCGTCCATCCAACTATCTCAATCTCTCTCCTATTTATCTATCTATCTATCTATCTATCTATCTATCTATCTTTCTGTCGATAGATGTGTATGTGTATATAAGTGTGACGTACATCTGCACTCCATCACTTGACTATCTAGTTATGAAATAAAAACCTGTCTGCATACGTGTACGTGTGTATGCGTGCGCATGTACGTGCGTACCTATAAATTCGAGCAAGAAATTGCACACGAAACACGTCAAAACATAAGTGGTTCCAAGAACAAAAATATGGTATCAAAAGGGAAAAACAAAGAACAGCAAACAAACGAAAAATAAAACAGCAAAAAGATATAAAAATGGCGGACATCGTTGGTACCAGAAATATGGCGATAAAAAACGGTAACAATAGCAGCAACTAAGGCGATATTTGTAACAATAAACACGATGAAAAGAAGAACAGGTCTTGTAATGTCATACAGCGAGGTCTGTTATGTTTCTAGGTTTTACTTCGACAAGGAAATAACATAAATATATAACAAAGATGGCGGAAGGACATTTTTGCTGTTGGCGCTGACAGAATGAATATAGAAAAGAGCACCGTTAGTTGGAATGGACAAAGATTAAATGTTACAGATTCTGTTGATGCTCCCGCCGCGCCGTTGCTATTGCTACTGCAGGTTGGGCGACACTCCTCCTCCTCCCACTCCCCTCAATGATATAATAATAATAATAATAATAATAATAATAATAATAGTAATAATAATAACTGCAGGTTGGGCGACACTCCTCCTCCTCCCACTCCCCTCAATGATAATAATAATAATAATAATAATAATAATAATAATAATAATAATAATAATATGAGATCATGGAGAACCACACTAACTCTGAACATATGAGATCATGGAGAACCACACTAACTCTGAACAGTGACAGTGAATCCCTAAATGCTGGTGATGTAAAAAATTTCGTGTGGCATTTTCCAGGGTGACTCACTGTCACCACTCCTCTTTTGTTTATCCTTAATACCTCTCTCAAAGCTGCTCAATGATGCGCAGTACGGGTATAAAATGTTTGATAAATATAAATCATCTCGTTTACATGGATGATTTAAGCTTTTTTGCAAAAAATGATCAACAACTCAAGGGCTTACTAGCGATAGTCAACAATTCAGTGACGACATCAGAATGCAATTCGGCCTCGATAAATGTGCAAAGGCTACCTTTATCAAAGGAAAAATGACAGAAACATCTAACGTTAACCTTGACCAACATAATGTCATAAAAGAACTAGACCCAGCGGAGAGCTACAAGTACCTAGGGATAATTGAAGGGAACGAAATAAGCATTCAGAGATGAAGGAAAGGATCAGGAGAGAGTCTATCGAAGAGTGAGAGCAATACTCAAGACAGAGCTGAATGCAAGAAACAGGATCGAAGCAATCAATGCATTAGCTATACCAGTCGTGACTTACAGTTTCAATATGTTAACTGGTCAATTACTGAAATATGTCACTCGACAGAAAAATAAGGAAACTGTTGACAATGCATAGAATGCACCACCCTAAGGCAGATACAGAACGACTCTATCTGCCAAGAAAAGAGGAGGGGGCCGTGGTCTTTTGCAACTGGCAATAACAATGAAGATTGCTACAATTGGCCTAGACACCTACCTGAAAAACTCTTAGGACTGGATGCTAAAACTTGTCTCAAAACATGAAAACAAGAAGCATCCATACTCAGTCACAAAACAGGCAAAGGAATATCTAAGTGAATTCCGAATACAACCAATTTCGGAATGAGATAGATATACAAGAAACAAGCACAGAAAAAGCTAGGCGCATGAAAACCCGTGCCAAACTGCGGCCTTAGATATTCTGAATAATAAATGGCAAGAAAAACCTCTCTATGGCAAAACCCCAAGAGAGCGAATAATGCAGATATCGACAAAGCCCTGACCCATCAATGGCTAATGGCCTCTGGCTTAAAATCTGAAACAGAGGGGTTTATCATAGCAGCTCAAGATCAATGCCTACCAACAAGAAACTACCAGCCAACATATTAAAGATCAGAAGCAGTCCAACGTGTCGTTTATGCAAGCAACAAAATGAAACCATTGACCATGTGGTCTCCAAGTGCAGTCTTCTAGCGCCTACAGAGTATCTCAACAGGCACGATAGAGCTGCACAATATATTCACTGGGTAATCTGTAAAAACCTGGATTTGCCCCCATGAAAAAAACTGTGGGAACACAAACCACCCCCAGTGCTTGAAAATTGACCACATCTCACTCCTCTGGAACTTCACCATTCACTGACAGGAAGATAGATGCAAATAGGCCAGACATCATATTGAAAAACTTCAAACAAAGAACATGCCTCCTCATTGATATGACTGTCCCAATCGATATAAACGTATCTGTCAAGACCTACCAAAAACTGAACAAATATAAAGATCTTGAAATAAAATCAGCAAAATGTGGAAGCTGAAGACTAAAACAATACCTGTTGTCATAGGTGCCCTGGGAATGATAGCAAAAGGGGCTGATAGCTACCTAACCCAGATACCAGGAAACCCCAAAATGGCAGAAGTTCAAAGATAGTGCTCATGGGAACTGCTCATATCCTACGCAAAATACTCTCTATGTAATCCAAGGTTTAAAAAAACATAATTTTCGGTTTAAAAAAAAAAAAAAAAGACCTTTTTTTTTTTAGACATTCATTAGTACAACATCCCCCCACCCCCCAAATATATGGCACACTAGGCATAACAACAACATGAACTTCCAACCCTGTTGTCTCTTGAGGTCTCTGGGTAAGACTTGGAGCCAACTTGTACAAATATAAAGCAAAAGTCAAACATAGAATAATAATAATAATAATAATAACAAGAACAATAATAATGATAATAATAATAATAACAACAATAATAATAATATTACTAATGATTTTTACTATTGGAAGACCTGAAATTTGGGAGACAGGATAAAAGTCAATTACATCGACTCCAGTGCGTAACTGGTACTCATTTTATCGACACCGAAAGAATGAAAGGCAAAGTACTCCCCAGCAGAATTTGAACTCAGGACGTAAAGGTTTGCCTTTCGTATTTTTGGTGCCAGGCAATTAATAGACTTACCAAAATTAGAAACCGTTGCCATTCTTCTTCTTCTTCTTCTTCTTCTTCTTCTTCTTCTTCTTCTTCTTCTTCTTCTTCTTCTTCCTTTTCTTCTTCCTTTTCTTCTTGTTCTTGTTCTTGTTCTTCTTGTTCTTCTTCTTTCTTTCTTTCTTTCTTTCTTTCTTTCTTTTTTTCTTTCCTATTATATGAGATAAGAATATGCACATGTCCACCATGGCCATGGGAGTCACAAGTTTCTATCCACGCAGCCACACACACACACACACACACACACACACACACACACACACATCGCAACACGATATTGATCCCCTCCAAAGCCGTGATCCATCACAGTCAGTTTTCTCTTATAATACACAGAACACGATCAGCGACGTGGTTTGTTTTTAAGTCCAGCCATGATCACAAATGATGTGATTGAAGGCCAATATACACACTCTCCGGCTATTTTTCTTGGTTATGGATATTTCGGGGGGGGGTGACGGTTTTTGGATAGGGTGTGTACTTACATATTGTACATTGTTACGTATATATAGTATAAATGTATATATATATATATTATATATATATATATATAATATATATAATATATATAATATAATAGTTATCCGGCTTTTACATGCCGAGACTACTGGTGTAATTGATAATTATTCCAAATTAATTAATTTCACCCTTCATTATTACGGATACCATATTTTATCTCAGTAGATGACCACAGCATCTTGTTTTGGCTACACGCGGGTGGGAAGGGCTGGTGACACAATCTTTTCATTCACGCATTGAATTTAGTGATACTAGTTGCGGATTCTAGCTCGCTCTGAACTGAGTTGAGTTGGTGCCTTCTAGTATCTCAAAATTCAATATTAATCATTTATGATTATAGTATTCTACGCTGAAGAGAAAAGAAGTTTTGGTAAGATAGAATTATTTAATATTTAATTCTTATCCTTTCCTAAAAACTTGATTTCGAAACGTACGTCCGTAGATAACTTAAAATTGTATGATAGATTGCCGTCAATTCATTCTCTCTTACCTGTTTGTGTCCTGCCTTCCAATTGCTGTTTTTACTGAGATCTCCCTTTTTAGTAGAAGAAATAGCTATAACTCTTTGACTGCTATTTCTAAATTCGGTATGTGGTAGGGCAATTCGTTGCCAAACCCTTTATTGCTTAGTATTACTTAAATTCTCCTCGAATGAGGCTTTTACATGCCGAAGACTACTTGGTGTAATTGATAATTATTCCAAATTAATTAATTTCACCCTTCATTATTACGGATAACCATATTTTATCTCAGTAGATGACCACAGCATCTTGTTTTGGCTACACGCGGGTGGGAAGGTTGCTGGTGACACAATCTTTTCATTCACGCATTGAATTTAGTGATACTAGTTGCGGATTCTAGCTCGCTCTGATACTGAGTTGAGTTGGTGCCTTCTAGTATCTCAAAATTCAATATATAATCATTTATGATTATAGTATTCTACGCTGAAGAGAAAAGAAGTTTTGGTAAGATAGAATTATTTAATATTTAATTCTTATCCTTTCCTAAAAACTTGATTTCGAAACGTACGTCCGTAGATAACTTAAAATTGTATGATAGATTGCCGTCAATTCTTCTCTCTTACCTGTTTGTGTCTGCCTTCCAATTGCTGTTTTTACTGAGATCTCCCTTTTTAGTAGAAGAAATAGCTATAACTCTTTGACTGCTATTTCTAAATTCGGTATGTGGTAAGGCAATTCGTTGCCAAACCCTTTATTGCTTAGTATTACTATATATATATATATATATACAGATGCATATATATATATATATATACTTATACATATATAAATATAAACTTATACGTATATATATTTATGGATATGAATATTCATACATGTAAACATGAATAATATTTTGTGTATGTATATACACACAAACACACACACCCACTCATGTATATATATATATATATATGTATATATCAATCTCTCTCTCTCTCTCTCTCTCTATATATATATATATATATATATATATATACATATATATGCATATCTATATATATATATACATGTATATGCACACAGACACACATTTAAATGTGTGTGCATATATATTTGTGTATATATATATATGCATGTATATATATATATATATAATAGTTATCGCCATACTAATATGGCATTCTTATAAAAATAAGAATAAAGCTGTCCGCTTATTAGCTCCATGAGGCCATCGCCTTAAGTTAGCTATTTGATACACAAACTGTATCCATATAACCTTCGAACAAGGGAGGTCAGTCACTCCACACTACTTGACCGGCAGCTACAGACGCGTTTCGGGGTATTGCCCCTTTTCAATGCAGCGTAGCCAGACCAGTAGGTGTCGCTTCTAACAATCTCTGTTCGAAGGTTTTATTTACCTAGCTTCGGTGGAATACATCCACTTGTTTTCAATTGTTTTAATATTTCTATATATATATATATATATATATATATATGCATATATGATATTGATATACACAGACATCCCAAAAGTAAATAGACTCACCTCATTATATACATACACACACATACACATATATGTGTGTATACATACATTCATACATGCATACATACATACATGCATACATATACATATACATATATATATATATATTTATCATATATTCTTTTAAGTATGTATGATATATGTATATATATATATATATATTTATAATCTCTCTCTCTCTCTCACCCTCTCTCTCTCTCTCTCTCTCTCACTCTCTCACTAAACACACACATTTATGCACGCGCTGCAGGTTGCGATCGGGCTGTTCCTAGCGAATGATCTGACGAGTAGCAGAAGAGAAAGACCGAGGGTTTCTCTCGACGTCATTGGTAGTCCCCAGTCTCTTGGTATTGTCCTTCGTTCAGCATCTGTTGATGCCTGAATAGTGATGTAAAAGATACTCTCGCTAATTGTGGTGGTGGTGGTGGTGGTGGTGATGTAAGTGACGATGCTGCCGATGATGGTGGCGACTGGTGTTCATGCGATGGTGTCTGTTTTAGTGGTAGCGATAAGAATAAACGCGGTGATGGAGATACTGGTGGTATTGATGATATGCTGTGTCTTCACGTTCTAACTTCAAATCCCGCTGAGTTCGACTTTCATTCTTTCGAGGGCGATAAATTAAATACCAGTGATACACTGGGGTCGATGTAATCGACTAGTCCCCTCACCCAAAATTTCAGGCCTTGTGCCTATAGTAGAAGCGATTGTTGATATACTGTATGTAGAGGTTGCCAGAAAATTTCCAGTAGCGGTGGTAGGAGAAGTGGTCATGGCATTGCAGCTTAGTAAAAGTATTCGTTGTAGCAGTCGTGGTTACAGATGCGATGGTAGTAATGGGATAATAGTGAAGGTGGTAGTAGAGGTATTGGTGGTTGCTGTAGAAATAGTGACTGTCTCGGTACAGATCGTGGTTGGTATTAACAGGAACTTGAAATCCGTGGGGCCCAACGGTGGTGCCCCAGCATGACCGCAGCTTTATTAAGATGGCTCCTATACTTTACCTTATCGAGCAATTACTGCTCACATCTCATTCTGAGATTTAATATATAGTATATATATATATATATTAATATATATATAATATATATATATATATATATATATAATATATATATATATAGGCCGATGAAGGACAACGATCCTGAACACGTGTCCCTAGATGCAGTTCCGGCAGCCGGGAGTGTTTGTCTCCCCCTTCGTAAATGTATATAAGGACACAGGGAAAAACATGTGTCAAGCCATCAGGAGGCGTTCGATGCTTCCTAGGGCTATACAACCGGTGGTGTACCCCCTACTGTCACGTTCTTGTTAGATTGACAGTATACAACCTTCTATTCTATCGCCCCACCACCGTACATGTCTCTACGAGAGATTTAGAAATTCAATATTTCTTATATATATATATATATTTATATATAGGTGTGTTGGATTGTTGGTAGGGCTGATTTTGTATATGTGGGATAGTGTTATAACATATATTTTGGTACATATATATAATACTAATAATAATAAATAATAATATTAATAAATGTGAAAATGAATTTATGTGTGTCAGTGTGTCACACTTCCCCCCCTCTCTCGCTATTCAATGACACTTCCACTATTCCTCGTGATGGGATGAGAGTAATACTAGGCATAGAGACGGTAGTAGATTGACGGTTGTGATGGTAATGAGGTGATAGTAATAGTATGAGGTGTAGTTGTGATAGAGAGGGAGGCGACGTTGATGATGGTGGTGGTGGATGGGTGGTGGCCAGTCAGGGCTGAAGGTGATAGTAAGCGATGTGAAAGACAGTGGTGATAGTGGTGGAGGAGAAGGCGGTGAAGTCAA
>NW_021823939.1:0-19505 GCF_006345805.1 Octopus sinensis | reverse complement strand
TGTCCCCCCTGTAAGTTGTGTCCTCTAGTAGTCCACTTGGGGAGGAATGTCCCCCCTGTAAGTTGTGTCCTCTAGTAGTCACTGGGGAGGAATGTCCCCCCTGTAAGTGTGTCCCTAAAGTAGTCCACTTGGGGAGTAATGTCCCCCCTGTAAGTTGTGTCCTCTAAGTAGTCCACTTGGGGAGTAATGTCCCCCTGAAGTTGTGTCCTCTAAGTAGTCCACTTGGGGAGTAATGTCCCCCTGTAAGTTGTGTCCTCTAAGTAGTCCACTTGGGGAGGAATGTCCCCCCTGTAAGTTGTGTCCTCTAAGTAGTCCACTTGGGGAGAATGTCCCCCCTGTAAGTTGTGTCCTCTAAGTAGTCCACTTGGGAGTAATGTCCCCCATGTAAGTTGTGTCCTCTAAGTAGTCCACTGGGGAGTAATGTCCCCCTGTAAGTTGTGCCTCTAGTAGTCCACTTGGGGAGTAAGTCCCCCTGTAAGTTGTGTCCTCTAGTAGTCCACTGGGGAGTAATGTCCCCCTGTAAGTTGTGTCCTCTAAGTAGTCCACTGGGGAGAAGTCCCCCCCTGTAAGTTGTGTCCTCTAAGTATCCACTTGGGGAGTAATGTCCCCCCTGTAAGTTGTGTCCTCTAAGTAGTCCACTGGGGAGTAATGTCCCCCCTGTAAGTTGTGTCCTCTAAGTAGTCCACTTGGGGGTAATGTCCCCCCTGTAAGTTGTGTCCTCTAAGTAGTCCACTTGGGGAGGAATGTCCCCCCTGTAAGTTGTGTCTCTAAGTAGTCCACTTGGGGAGTAATGTCCCCCCTGTAAGTTGTGTCCTCTAAGTAGTCCACTTGGGGAGTAATGTCCCCCCTGTAAGTTGTGTCCTCTAGTAGTCCACTTGGGGAGTAATGTCCCCCTGTAAGTTGTGTCCTCTAGTAGTCCACTTGGGGAGTAATGTCCCCCTGTAGTTGTGTCCTCTAGTAGTCCACTTGGGGAGTAATGTCCCCCTGTAAGTTGTGTCCTCTAAGTAGTCCACTTGGGGAGGAATGTCCCCCCTGTAAGTTGTGTCCTCTAAGTAGTCCACTTGGGGAGTAATGTCCCCCCTGTAAGGAGAGTACTCTAAGTAGTCCACTTGGGGAGTAATGTTCCCACTGTAAGTTGTGTCCTCTAGTAGTCCACTTGGGGAAGTAATGTCCCCCCTGTAAGTTGTGTCCTCTAGTAGTCCACTTGGGGAGTAATGTCCCCCCTGTAAGTTGTGTCTCTAGTAGTAGTCCACTTGGGGAGTAATGTCCCCCTGTAAGTTGTGTCCTCTAGTAGTCCACTTGGGGAGTAATGTCCCCCCTGTAAGGAGAGTACTCTGAGTAGTCCACGTGGGAGTAATGTCCCCCCTGTAAGGAGAGTACTCTGAGTAGTCCACGTGGGGAGTAATGTTCCACTGTAAGTTGTGTCCTCTAGTAGTCCACTTGGGGAGTAATGTCCCCCCTGTAAGTTGGGTCCTATTAGTAGTCCACTTGGGGAGTAATGTCCCCCCTGTAAGTTGTGTCCTCTAGAGTCCACTTGGGGAGTAATGTCCCCCTGTAAGGAGAGTACTCTGAGTAGTCCACGTGGGAGTAATGTCCCCCCTGTAAGGAGAGTACTCTGAGTAGTCCACGTGGGAGTAATGTCCCCCCTGTAAGTTGTGTCCTCTAGTGTCCACTTGGGAGTAATGTCCCCCTGTAAGTTGTGTCCTCTAGTAGTCCACTTGGGGAGTAATGTCCCCCCTGTAGTGGTGTCCTCTAGTAGTCCACTTGGGAGTAATGTCCCCCCTGTAAGTTGTGTCCTCTAGTAGTCCACTTGGGGAGTAATGTCCCCCCTGTAAGTTGTGTCCTCTAGTAGTCCACTTGGGGAGTAATGCCCCCTGTAAGGAGAGTACTCTAAGTAGTCCACTTGGAGTAATGTCCCCCTGTAAATTGTGTCCTCTAGTAGTCCACTTGGGAAGTAATTGTCCCCCCTGTAAGTTGTGTCCTCTAGTAGTCCACTTGGGGAGTAATGTCCCCCCTGTAAGGAGAGTACTCTAGTAGTCCACTTGGGGAGTAATGTCCCCCCTGTAAGTTGTGTCCTCTAGTAGTCCACTTGGGGAGTAATGTCCCCCCTGTAAGTTGTGTCCTCTAGTAGTCCACTTGGGGAGTAATGTCCCCCCTGTAAGTTGTGTCCTCTAAGTAGTCCACTTGGGGAGTAATGTCCCCCCTGTAAGTTGTGTCCTCTAAGTAGTCCACTTGGGGAGTAATGTCCCCCCTGTAAGTTGTGTCCTCTAAGTAGTCCACTTGGGGAGGAATGTCCCCCTGTAAGGTTGTGTCCTCTAAGTAGTCCATTGGGAGTAATGTCTTCCTGTAAGTTGTGTCCTCTAGTAGTCCACTTGGGGAGTAATGTCCCCCTGTAAGTTGTGTCTCTAAAGTAGTCCACTTGGGGAAATGTCCCCCCTGTAAGTTGTGTCCTCTAAGTAGTCCACTTGGGGAGTAATGTTCTTCCTGTAAGTTGTGTCCTCTAAGTAGTCCACTTGGGAGTAATGTCCCCCCTGTAAGTTGTGTCCTCTAGTAGTCCACTTGGGGAGTAATGTCCCCCTGTAAGTTGTGTCCTCTAGTAGTCCACTTGGGGTAGTATGTCCCCCCTGTAAGTTGTGTCCTCTAGTAGTCCACTTGGGGAGTAATGTCCCCCCTGTAAGTTGTGTCCTTAGTAGTCCATTGGGGAGTAATGTCCCCCTGTAAGTTGTGTCCTCTAGTAGTCCACTTGGGGAGTATGTCCCCCCTGTTAAGTTGGTCCTCTAGTAGTCCACTTGGTGAGTAATGCCCCCTGTAAGGAGAGTACTCTAAGTAGTCCACTTGGGGAGTAATGTCCCCCCTGTAAGGAGAGTACTCTAAGTAATAGTCCACTTGGGGAGTAATGTCCCTTCTGTAAGGGAGAGTACTCTAAGTAGTCCACTTGGGGAGTAATGTCCCCCCTGTAAGTTGTGTCCTCTAGTAGTCCACTTGGGGAGTAATGTCCCCCCTGTAAGTTGTGTCCTCTAGTAGTCCACTTGGGGAGTAATGTCCCCCCTGTAAGTTGTGTCCTCTAGTAGTCCACTTGGGGAGTAATGTCCCCCCTGTAAGTTGTGTCCTCTAGTAGTCCACTTGGGGAGTAATGTCCCCCTGTAAGTTGTGTCCTCTAGTAGTCCACTTGGGGAGTAATCTCCCCCCTGTAAGTTGTGTCTCTAAGTAGTCCACTTGGGGAGTAATGTCCCCCTGTAAGTTGTGTCCTCTAAGTAGTCCACTTGGGGAGTAATGTCCCCCCTGTAAGTTGTGTCCTCTAAGTTAGTCCACTTGGGGAGTAATGTCCCCCCTGTAAGTTGTGTCCTCTAGTAGTCCACTTGGGGAGTAATGTCCCCCCTGTAAGTTGTGTCCTCTAGTAGTCCACTTGGGGAGTAATCTCCCCCCTGTAAGGAGAGTACTCTAAGTAGTCCACTTGGGGAGTAATGTCCCCCCTGTAAGTTGTGTCCTCTAGTAGTCCACTTGGGGAGTAATGTCCCCCCTGTAAGTTGTGTCCTCTAGTAGTCCACTTGGGGAGTAATGTCCCCCCTGTAAGTTGTGTCCTCTAGTAGTCCACTTGGTGAGTAATGTCCCCCCTGTAAGTTGTGTCCTCTAGTAGTCCACTTGGGGAGTAATGTCCCCCCTGTAAGTTGTGTCCTCTAAGTAGTCCACTTGGGGAGTAATGTCCCCCCTGTAAGTTGTGTCCTCTAGTAGTCCACTTGGGGAGTAATGTCCCCCCTGTAAGTTGTGTCCTCTAGTAGTCCACTTGGGGAGTAATGTCCCCCCTGTAAGTTGTGTCCTCAAGTAGTCCACTTGGGGAGTAATGTCCCCCTGTAAGTTGTGTCCTCTAGTAGTCCACTTGGGGAGTAATGTCCCCCCTGTAAGTTGTGTCCTCTAGTAGTCCACTTGGGGAGTAATCTCCCCCCTGTAAGGAGGAGTACTCTAAGTAGTCCACTTGGGGAGTAATGTCCCCCCTGTAAGTTGTGTCCTCTAGTAGTCCACTTGGGGAGTAATGTCCCCCTGTAAGTTGTGTCCTCTAGTAGTCCACTTGGGGAGTAATGTCCCCCCTGTAAGTTGTGTCCTCTAGTAGTCCATTGGTGAGTAATGTCCCCCCTGTAAGTTGGTCCTCTAGTAGTCGACTTGGGGAGTAATGTCCCCCCTGTAAGTTGTGTCCTCTAGTAGTCCACTTGGGGAGTAATGTCCCCCCTGTAAGTTGTGTCCTCTAGTAGTCCACTTGGGGAGTAATGTCCCCCCTGTAAGTTGTGTCCTCTAGTAGTCCACTTGGGGAGTAATGTCCCCCCTGTAAGTTGTGTCCTCTAGTAGTCCACTTGGGGAGTAATCTCCCCCCTGTAAGGAGAGTACTCTAAGTAGTCCACTTGGGGAGTAATGTCCCCCCTGTAAGTGTGTCTCTGTAGTCCACTTGGGGAGTAATGTCCCCCTGTAAGTTGTGTCCTCTAGTAGTCCACTGGGGAGTAATGTCCCCCCTGTAAGTTGTGTCCTCTAGTAGTCCACTTGGTGAGTAATGTCCCCCCTGAAGTTGTGTCCTCTAGTAGTCCACTTGGGGAGTAATGTCCCCCCTGTAAGTTGTGTCCTCTAAGTAGTCCACTTGGGGAGTAAGGTCCCCCTGTAAGTTGTGTCCTCTAGTAGTCCACTTGGGGAGAATGTCCCCCTGTAAGTTGTGTCCTCTAGTAGTCCACTTGGGAGTATGTCCCCCCTGTAAGTTGTGTCCTCTAGTAGTCCACTTGGGGAGTAATGTCCCCCTGTAAGGAGAGTACTCTAAGTAGTCCACTTGGGGAGTAATGTTCCCACTGTAAGTTGTGTCCTTAGTAGTCCACTTGGGGGTAATGTCCCCCCTGTAAGTTGTGTCCTCTAGTAGTCCACTTGGGGAGTAATGTTCCCACTGTAAGTTGTGTCCTCTAGTAGTCCACTTGGGGAGTAATGTCCCCCCTGTAAGTTGTGTCCTCTAGTAGTCACTTGGGGAGTAATGTCCCCCTGTAAGTTGTGTCCTCTAAGTAGTCCACTTGGTGAGTAATGTCCCCCCTGTAAGTTGTGTCCTCTAAGTAGTCCACTTGGGGAGTAATGTCCCCCCTGTAAGTTGTGTCCTCTAAGTAGTCCACTTGGGGAGTAATGTCCCCCCTGTAAGTTGTGTCCTCTAAGTAGTCCACTTGGTGAGTAATGTCCCCCCTGTAAGTTGTGTCCTCTAAGTAGTCCACTTGGTGAGTAATGTCCCCCCTGTAAGTTGTGTCCTCTAAGTAGTCCACTTGGTGAGTAATGTCCCCCTGTAAGTTGTGTCCCTAGTAGTCCACTTGGGGAGTAATGTCCCCCTGTAAGTTGTGTCCTCTAAGTAGTCCATTGGTGAGTAATGTCCCCCTGTAAGTTGTGTCCTCTAAGTAGTCCACTTGGAGTAATGTCCCCCCTGTAAGTTGTGCTCTAGTAGTCCACTTGGGGAGTAATGTCCCCCTGTAGTTGTGTCCTCTAGTAGTCCACTTGGGGAGTAATGTCCCCCCTGTAAGTTGTGTCCTCTAAGTAGTCCACTTGGGGAGTAATGTCCCCCCTGTAAGTTGTGTCCTCTAGTAGTCCACTTGGGGAGTAATGTCCCCCCTGTAAGTTGTGTCCTCTAGTAGTCCACTTGGGGAGTAATGTCCCCCCTGTAAGTTGTGTCCTCTAAGTAGTCCACTTGGGGAGTAATGTCCCCCCTGTAAGTTGTGTCTCTAAGTAGTCCATGGTGAGTAATGTCCCCCCTGTAAGTTGTGTCCTCTAAGTAGTCCACTTGGGGAGTAATGTCCCCCTGTAATTTGTGTCCTCTAGTAGTCCACTTGGGGAGTAATGTCCCCCCTGTAAGTTGTGTCCTCTAAGTAGTCCACTTGGTGAGTAATGTCCCCCCTGTAAGTTTGTCCTCTAGTAGTCCACTTGGTGAGTAATGTCCCCCCTGTAAGTTGTGTCCTCTAAGTAGTCCACTTGGTGAGTAATGTCCCCCTGTAAGTTGTGTCCTCTAAGTAGCCACTTGGTGAGTAATGTCCCCCTGTAAGTGTGTCCTCTAAGTAGTCCACTTGGGGAGTAATGTCCCCCATGTAGGGACAGTCCTCTAGTAGTCCACTTATTACTATTTATTTTATATTTACACTTTTTTCTAATATATATAAAAACTTTATTTGTCTTTTTGCAAACCTTTATCTTGGAGTGAGACAACGGACATCTGGAAACTTTAGATTAGTTGCCGTGAATACTCTAAAAAGCTCAAATAAACTCGCTGAGAGGTTTAGAAAACAGATAGTTTGATGTTATCAGCCAAGTTTCCGTGAACAGGGCCGAAAGTATATTTTCAATTATTCCGAATTGTGATATATTTGTGACATATATTTACAGAAGAATGTTGCTCTTCAGAAATTAAAAAATTGGTCGAAACTTACAGCTTAGCATTAATACAGTTTCTCGGAGAATTGAGAGCATATCTGACGATCTTCATTACCAGCTACTCACTGAATCCAAGTTTTTCGTACACTATTTTAGACGCAAACAGATTCAAGTCTCGCATTGATTTTATTACTTAATAAAGCCTTCTTTTATTATAACATAAAATATTTTTTGTGCGGCCCGCAAAGATATTCTTAATTATCGATTTGGCCCATGAGCTAAAAGATTTGATATTCCTTTCTCGCAATTCAATAAAATCTATTAACTGATTTTATTCTTATTACCCCTACTTAAAATGAAACGATTGTTCAGAGTTAAAGTTGAAAAAATATATTTTAATTAAAAATAATTTTCTTTGGATGATGAAAGCTTAAAAGCACTCGAATATTGATTTTTATAATGCAAATACCAACAAATAAAACTCAAAAATAAAATTTTCAACTGTCATCGACTAGATTTTTTACGCCTGCATTTTATTTCCAAGATCTTTATTAGTTCATTTAGGTCTTTGATTTTTCTTCATAATCTTCTTTGAGTTGCTGAATTCTTCTCTGATAAACTGTTGATCAAAAAACTGATTCTGCCCTCTTAAGATTTCTTCCAGATCTCTTATTTCGACTCATACTATTATATTGAATAAATTAAGTAAAATTATAGTTCACCGAGGCCTTAGTTAAGGCAGACTCAGATTGTGCAGCTTTTTTATCTTCAAATGCAGCTTGCTGTATTTCTTTCATTTCTTTTCATCTTTTTTTATGTTTTTAAAATCAAACATTTAATTCTCAGGTCTTCTTCAATCTTTTTAATCTATTGTATTGTTGAATTTCTATATCTTCGTTTAATATTAAAAGTTCTTTTCTTTGCTTATTTCGTTAAATTTAGTATTCAGTAAGTTGTATTTGTCTTAAAAATTATATTTCTTGTTTACCTTGTAACTCATTGCAAAATAAAGAATTTTGATGTTCTTTTAAAGAAAAACAGCCTTCCATTCTTTAATGATAAATTAGCTATAAACGTTTATTGAGAGATTCGTCACAAAAGAGAAACATTTTTTAGTTCTTCTTCATTAGGTTTTTAGCTGTTCCTTCAAAATATAATGGATTTTAATTGAAGGTTAAAATTCTATAGTATTAAATTTCTATAAAAAACATTAAATAAATCCTCTATTTCTGATATAATATGTGACATGGTCTGCGCGATACCTAGGATAGGATAGGAAGGATAGGAAGTTTTATTGGAAACAGAGAAGGGTTAAAGGTTAGGGGGGGAGTTTGTATAATGAAACAATAGGACTACCCTATCGACTTCTTCCCAGAAAAAAAAAAAGAGACCCCTCAAGTAAATTTTTTTTTTTTTCTTTTCTACCTCTGCAGGTACGTCCCAGTGACAATTGAGTTGGATTTATAACCACTTATAGCTTTTTCGACAGTTTCACCGACCATGGAGGATTACTTTCAAGCCACAGGGGATTGGATCTTCAACTTTTTGGTGGTAAGCAAGCTTCAAGCGAGCCTGCGAGACTTTTCAAATTTAGTTAAGATGGTTGTCCTTCTTTTTAGAGAAGTACCATCCGCGATACTTATGGGCCGCGTGATACCTGACGTGTGACCTTGAAATGTGCAATTATGACATTGATGGGACTACAAGAAAAATGGCAAAAATGATCGACAATGATAATAAAAAGTGGCTGGAAAAATTAGAAAATGCAGTGTACAGTTATAACATTCTGTCCACTCATCTTCTAATGAGACCTTTTGAAAGATACCGGGGAATAAGTGGAATAAATACAATATTTTATGGTTTTGTAATTATAAAATTATTCCTTAGATAATTCAAGTAATGATTTGTTGAGTCCTGATCAAGTCGATGATGCAAACAATTGTCCGAGTCCAATTGAAAATTCATGTAATTGAATTTCTATATGTAGATGGATTGTAATTATTCGTTTACAGGTCCGAAAAGATTTCAGTTCGAAATCAACCCCATTGATCCTAATTCTAATTATTACAAAGCGATGAACAGAAAAATGAATGTTCACAATAGTAAGTATGAATTTAGTGTTGGTGATAAAGTATGCATAAAAATTAATGTTTAGGTTCGAGTTAAAAAAGATTTGGAACAAATCCTTCGTTGCGACTGGATAAGTTTGAATCTCCATATTATCCATCTGCGAAATTATCAGTATTTTATCAAACAATCGCGTTGAGGTAGTTTAAACATTTAAATTTAATAGATTAAAAAATTCGATGAGCGAAATTTCGATTGTGCCAATGTCCAGACTTAAAAAAAATAATAACAAGTTATTTTTTTTTAAAAAAAAGTTATTATTCTTTGAAGTTTAATATTAATTACAATATTGACATTAAGTTAAGCTTCAAGGTCACGTCAGGTATCACGCGGCCCATAGGTATCACGCAAACCATGTCACATAATATTTACAAGATCACTGTTGTCCTGAATCATTTTTGTCACCACAGTATTTTTTTACAAATTGTAAATAAATTTATCTTTTACTTTTATTTAATTGATTTTTTTAAAATTTAAATTTTTTCTGAGTAGATATATATCTGGGAGAAAAATATTTTAGTAGAATTATTATTTACCAAGACTTTAAATGATGACATCCTTTTTACAACAGGTCTGTAGATATAGTGATACGAAATTTCAAAAGCAATTCTATATGTACGTAGTTTATTTTTATTTATTAACCTTCAAGATCACTCATAGCATTTTTTCGTAGTTTGGTTATTAAGCAACATTTTACTGAATAATATTAAAATTCTGTTTTTTGTTGAATAAATTTATTTTTATTTAGTTCTGATTATTGATCTAAAGAAATTTGATGAATCGTGTGTATTTAGCCAGTTTAAGACCCATTAGAACAGGGGTGTCAAACTCATTTCTTCCGCGGGCCCGATTAAAAAAATTTTAGGCTCCGCGGGCCAGACTATTTATTTCTGATTTAACACAATTCATACTATGATTTTTAATTTATAATTTTAATTTAAAATCATTTAACAACACATTTGGTAATTTTTATAATTAAAATACATGTTCCAGAAACTTGACATCTTTTTATCTTCATAATAGGGACAATATCTGGAGTGAAATCTAGAGTTACCGTCAATTTTAGAATCTCACTTAGATGAATGTGGGTAAGCCTTGATCGAAATTTTGTTTTGTTTATGTTCATTAAAGAGAAAAGTTGTTCACATAGATATGTACTTCCAAACATTGACAAGATTTTCGCTGCTAAGGCTGTTAAGTTGGGATACTTCGGCAAGAGATATTTATAAAAGGTGTCTAAGCCCACCATGGTAAATTTATTCTTCAGATCTGAGTCGCATTTCAAATCAATAATTTCCAATTGTAAGTTAGCTGAAAGATGTGTAATATTTGCACTGAATAATGATCGAAAAACAGTAAATTCTTTTTCAAATTCACGAAAAATTTAAAAACGCGTCTCAAACTGTTGAAGTAATTCTGTTATTTTCACTTTATAACGACTCATATCAACATTCGATGTGGTGAAAATTACACTTTTTAAACAAGAAAAATGCTCAGTGTTTCCCACTATCAATTGTGTCTCCCATAACATTAGCTTCACGGTGAAAGCTTGTATGCATTCGAAATATTGTGTAACAACTTTATTTCGTCCTTGCAAATTTTTGTTAAGCGTGTTCAAATGTTCTGTAATATCCCGTAGTAGTGTCCAGCATAGGTATCAAATCAAGAACTCCTCTGTGACCGTCAAATTCTCGTCCACATCACGAATGAATATAGCTAACTGAACCACATCCATAATGTCAGTGCTCTCGTCAATAGCAATGGAAAAGGTAATGAATGAACTAATTTTCGTCTTGAGTTGATTGTGCAAATCAGTGGAAAGATCTGAAATCTATTTGCCACAGTATTTCTTGTAAGGCTAATGCTTGCGAAATCAGGCCGATTAATAGGACATATGATTTCAGTAGCTTTCATAATACATGTTTTTATAAAATCACCATCGCAATTTGGTTATGCATTCTATGCAAAACTTCTCGAAGTATAAGAACGAACAGCTGCTTTCCAGTAAGTCATCCTTAAACTAATTTTAGGAAGTCATTGAAGTTATCGTTCGACGCGTGCTTCCCGGCACCCATATCATTACTAATGGTTGGGCAGCCTATAGTGGGATTGTACACATTGGAGGAGGGATTTATTCACATTCTGTGATAAATCACTCCGAACATTTTGTTCACCCTTTGGACCGCTCCATCCATACTCAAAATATTGAGAACACATGGATGCGAGGGAAAAGAAAGCTAAAAAGGCAATTTGGTGAAACTCGTAAATTTATTTTAGGAACATCGCGAGCGTTATTTGAATCTTATTTTGACGAATTCACGTGGCGGACCTCGGTAGTTGATAAAGAGAAGATATTCCAAGAATTTCTGCTCCTAATAGTTTACAAATATGTTTTTTCGGCTTAATTTTTATTCTTTAAAAAATATAAAATCCAGACAATCCAATAGACAAATTCATTAAAATTAACTTAAATTAATAAAAAATAAAAAAATAATTAAAATCTATTGCTTATACGTCGAGATTTATAGCATGACTAAAATTGGAGATTACCTTAAATAATAATTTTAGATTTTAAATACACTTTTAAACTTTTACCGCGGGCCAGCTCTGGCCCGGGGGCCGTATCTTTGACACCCCCGCATTAGAATTTTGAAATAATTTCAAATTCCACTAGAGTAATCCTCTATACCACTAACACAATGCTGCTGACTGAAAAATAAACTAGAAGCAGCTGGTTTCCTTTTTTTCTAGAGCCAGTCGGCCTTTTCCAGACCGACGGCAAGTGTTCCGACTGGATGACGACTTCTCCTTTCAGGAAAGGCAAGCCCCTAGTTTTAAACGCCACATATGCTATTCAAACCTGCAGCCACCCAGGCTCCGCCAGCGCTCAGGCCGAGGTTTCAAAGAGGACGAAATACCTGTGTATTCCGGATTATTTTGATTTTCCTCTGCTTGCCTTCGAAACCTGAAGAAACACCTCACTTACGTCGGTAGGAGAATCTCCTCGAAAATAAACGAGCGGAGACAAGCTGAGTCTTTCAGCAAACGTCGGTCGCTGTGTTCCGCAGAAACTGCCATTCAATACACAGTTTGGCTTGGTTGAGCTGAACCTTAGGCTCTTGACTAACTTTTAAATCAATTACCCTAGCTAGCATCTAACTTTGTTCTTTATTTAATGATAATTTGTACTACGTAAAATTATTTAAAACAAGATAATGAAAAAGAAATCCGCGATAAAAAAGGTATTAACTTTGAAATATGTTCAAGGCCAAAAACAGGAAATAATTTCTAGGATTTTTAACCTTGATATTATTTAATTCGTTCATATAATTTTTAGTAGAAAAAATTCGCTTACAAATATTTTTAAACATCCAATATATGAATTCTAACCTAGAGAAAACTTTAAAAATGAATGATTTGAAGGTGAATCAAAACTTTAATATTTAGAAACCATTATTAAATTAGATTAATCATCTAAATGTTGATTTTCTTTGAAGATTCCATTTCAATGATTTTCTTAACCCCGTTAGCCATTTCTGCTACAACGTCAATTTCAGAAATGCCGAGTCTTCGCTTATTCGATATATCGTAAACTCCGCCAACACTTTCGGTATGCTCTCCATGAATACCACGAGGCTGGACCATTAATTTCTCACAAATTTCTTTAAAATTAGGCTGCGAACTGAGCCAAGGGATTCTGATATGAACAGAAGCACGAATTGTTGTTCCCAAATTAGTTGGACAATATGTTAAATAACCCAAATTTTCGTTATGCGCAAAATTCATCCCACAGGCACCAAATTTATTTACTCCCTTCAAAAATTATATAAATAAGCAAGCCTCTATCAGTCTCCTGTAAACTTCTGAAAGATTCCCTCCCTTCTGCATAGAAATTATTCTCAAATGATCTTCCTCATTGACCCAGATCAGAAATGTCTTGGAATCATTATGATAGATTCCACGTCCGGCAGGCCAATGGTTATATCCACAGGCAGTCCGTAGAAATCAAAAAAATTGTATAAACACAACCTATTGTCGTCTTGAAAGAAAAGTGATCCTCGACTAATTGCTTTTCGACTTCTTTACTCATATTGGACAAAGCATAGTATGTCCCTGCATGGTCGCCAGTAAATTGACTAAAAACCTTCTTAACAACGTTCTCCATATCAAGTCTATCCTACGAATACATATTTCAAGGTAAAATGTACCTGCTTTGACAAAAGAGGCGGGAATGGTCTGCCTTCAAGAGATCTTCCAACTCTGACACGTGTTGAAATGATATATTTATTATCGGGATCCAAATCTCCAAATGGCAGGTTGTCCAAATACCAAAATTGGGTTGAGGGTGTTATTGAATTACTTATCTAAGCAATTGAAAAGTACACGTACTTTGTGATAATCTTTTATAATTAAATTAATAAGTGGTCCAAATAACGTATAGGCCTCTGGATCGCAAGCATACATACCTATCTGAGAATCGGTATTAGTTAGGCCTTACAAATTAAAAGCTAATTCTAACCTGGAGTGATACAATTTGAAAGTTCTCCTCCATAAGAAGTCTTAAGTCCCTTAAGGGAGTCGTAGAGATCTTGAGTCAAATATTTTTTAAGCAGGCTTTTTGATTCCGTAGTTTTATACTTTGTCCACAAAGCTTCCATTCTACGTGAAAACTAATTAATTCACGAGCTATCTGAATTTATACATGTTATAAAAATCGATTTTCACGTACACTAGTTAATGTGAAACAAAACTAATTCAAATTAGAAATAATTCAAATTAGAAATTTGGTGTTAAAGTAAGAAGTGATGTGTATTTATTTAGAATTGCCTGCTTTTCAAAGATTCAGAAGTTTGCTTCCCATATTCAGCAGTCGAGGAGTTTTTGTCTCTAATTGGGAGTTTACAGAATAAGGGTCGACTTGATAAAGAAGTATCACGTGCCATTTGTGTTGTAGTTATTGTCGGAGTTGTCCGAGGAACTTGTTTATTACATGGACACTGTTGAGAAGACGTCGCAGGATATGCAGTATTATAGAAAATGGAAATTCAAGTTAAAACATGATCATTCTTTTGAGTGAGTGTTTAGTTTTCTTTTATCTTTTTTTCCATTAATTATACAACTCACTATGACGATTAATTAAGGAAAAGGATGATTTACATAATCGTGAATTCAATTATTTAGATTTTGATGATATATAAAAATGAGCATTCTATTATTTTGGTTTACTTGGAATACCGTTTACTTAATCGAAATAGAGCTGTCGATTCTACAATGACTAGGGCGATTTTTTAACCTAGGAGATAAAAAATTTAACCTAAAAAATTTAACTTTCTTAATCTGAAGACGAAAAAAAATACCCCAAAATTTAACTATAACTAAACAATAGAAACGCTGAAACTCTTTGATACACATACAAATTACATTATTTTCTAAATTTTATATAAAGTGGTCTTGGTGTTTTAATAAAATAAATCAATCAAAAATTATAAGTAAAAAAATTAACTTTATTAACCTAAAAACTAAAAAAAATTAACCCAAAAATTAACTTTATAAATAAACAATAAAAACACTAAAAATGTTTGTTGCACATACAAATTACATAATTTTCTAAATTTTCTTGTAGAAAATTTCGGTTGGATCTTAGAAAACTCTTTATTAGGGAGAAAGTTCTTTCAACGAGCACGAGGTCGGCTGACAATTCAGAAGTAATGCATACTCGGCAGGAGATATTTGTGAATTAGTCATTTTAATTATGTTCGAAATATCGTTTGTTTTAAGCCTTTTGAATTATGTATTCTTTGATAAATTTGTTGTCATTCCCAAATTCCAACGATTCTAAACAATAATATGCCTGTTCAATTGTGAAGCGCGTACTTTCAAATTTCGTAATAATATCTGCAATAGCGACATTTACTCGAAAACCTGGAATGTTTGAATAGCTTCGGATAAGGTCACATAGACTGCTCACTAATACATGGTTTCGAAGACTTTCTTTGGCTGTTCGAACTAGATATCCATCATCCGCGAATGATTCGAAAATATTTTGTACTCCGATCAGATTTTCTGAATAGTAAGTAGCGGCCTTAAGCCAACTCCCCCATCTTGTCAAATGCACACGAGGTGGAATGGCGATGTTTCTGTCTTTAAATATTCGTTTTCTTGTATTGTTCTTGTTAATTGCTGCTTGTACAGTAGCAATCATCAAATCAATTTCCGGATAGGAGGCTTTTATTTTCTCACAACAATTGTGTAATACAGTAAACATCGGTTAATTGCATATCGGTTAATTGCAAAATCGTTGTTAATGGCATAAATTCATGTTTAAACCTAACTTATATGGTTCCATTGAAAAAATATCGGCTAATTGCATATCGGTAATTGCATAAATCGGTTAATGGCATAAATTATGTTTAAAACCATAACTTATATGGTTTCCATTGAAAAAATATCGGCTAATTGCATATCGGTTAATTGCATAAATCGGTTAATGGCATAAATTCATGTTAAAACCATAACTTATATGGTTTCCATTGAAAAAATATCGGCTAATTGCATACGGTTAATTGCATAAATCGGTTAATGGCATAAATCATGTTTAAAACCATAACTTATATGGTTTCCATTGAAAAAATATCGGCTAATTGCATATCGGTTAATTGCATAAATCGGTTAATTGCATACTCTCATTGGGAACATTTACTATTTTTTCTTAAAATTTTCGCATAATTGCATAATTATAATTTGTAATTTTAAAATTTAATTTTTTTATATAGTTACCTATATTTAATTAAATAGGAATAAGTTATACACGAATTAATAAAGAGCCTGGAGGTCAGCTCAAAGTCGCCGCACTGCGTAATCGAGTGGCAGTTTCCGCGGAGCACTGCGACCGAGGATTCGCTGGAAGAGCCAGCTCGTCTCCCTCCGGTCGTTGGTCTTCTTGGCGATTCTCCTGGCAATGTCGGCAAGAAGGCGAGTCGCAGACCTGCCGACAATTCCAGATGTTTCGAAGGCGAGGGGACAAACTCGTAAGAGTCCGAAATATTTCCATACTTCGACCTCTTAGCCTCCTCAGCCTGAGCAAATTTAATTATTATTACACATGTCATCTTCGTTACGTCGTGATCTTACACTTTCTCAAAATTGGAAATAATCAATTTGTTTATTCAAGGAGGTCAAACTCAATCAGCTCTATCTGCAAGATTCAACTGTCTCAGTCTCAAGTCTCACGGATTTTGAAGAATAGAGAAGAATTATGCTATTGGCTGAATCTAATTGCACCATTTGAGTCGAAAAAGACGACGCGATGGGAAAGAAAAGAACGTAGAAACCCAACACATCCGCATGCATTCAGCCATGTGATATGGGGATTATAAAAAGTCTAGGCACAACTACAGATTGGCATTTTTACAAAAAGTGATTGCCGTAATTGATTCAGACGATGCCTGTCTCAAATTCTATCACTCTTTTGGATGCGCTACACATGCTCAAATGGCTTGGAGGGAAGTCAAAATAGCAACAATTTACTAACAGCGATTTAACAAGTGAAATGGATATGGACAACTTTTATGAACTAGAAAAAGCGTCCTACGCCTTTGCCAGAACTAGACAGTCCAAAATTAATGATTTTTTTAAACGTTTTTGATTATTTCTTTTCTTGACTATTAAAAAATTATTGATTTTTATTAAAACATCGGTTAATTGCATATATCGGTTAATTGCAAAGATTTTCCGTGGACAAATGTTGCCTTCGATGGTGAGGGTACTCGCACAGAACCTCCGTAAAACAATTCTCTAAGCCATGGCATAGATAGTTTGTTTAGCGGAATATCGGATTTAATGAATGCTCTGGTTACTTGTAGAGCCCAATCATCATTTTTGGCATATTGGTCAATATTTGTTTGGTGTGATGTGGTCAGATAATCTACAAAAAATAATTTTTATTTCGAATAAACTCAATGAATTTTGATGTTTCTGTGAGGATCGATGAGAATTTACAAAATGCCTTTTTCGCATTTAATATTACACAAACAGAGACGACAATATAATACACCATCCTCAAGAATCATAAATTCTTGAGGATAATCCTTAACATGGCTTTAGCTTTGATTTGATACGATTTTGCTATCTTAGGCATGTAAACCAAAAATTTTTGTTACAAAATGTATTATTAATTGTTAATTTAAAAAATTAATAAATTATATCAAAAAATATAAGGTTAAAATAATTTTAACCTATATAATTTTTAAATTTTAACTTTTTAACCTATAATAATGTTTGATATGCATTTATTTATAATAAAATATAGTTAAAAAATCATTTAAATTATTATTTATTTACTATTATTAAATTTTAACACTTTTTTAACTTAGTTCGCCCTAATTATAAGGCTAAAATTGTTTTGCATTGATGTGGCGGGAAAATCTCATGCCAAGGAGTATTCAGAAGAGGAAAAGAAAACAGAGTGACAAAATTAGTGGAATCGGACAACGATGATAGATAGCATGGCAGGGATAAATCTCTGCAAAGCAGATACCGATGCCCCGCAACGATTAGGTAAATTGTCACGCAGTATGTCACCAGGTTTGAATATGATATTCACCAGCAACTCGGGGGCTTTAAAACCAAATTATAAAGACGAGATAGATGTTCTTGCTTGAGAAAGAAAGGTGATGAGTGCATAAGGAAAGTAAGTTTCGGAATAAAAAATAGTTCTTCATTAGGAAAAGCACCAGATGAGATTCAAGTTTGCAGATACGTAAGATAAGGATTTCTATTTCATTTTTGTTGTCACAGAGAGCCTTTCTAATCTCCTTGCCACTGATTTGGGAACCAAGGCAGCCAGATTTCGAACCGTTAAGGACAAGCCCAATAAAAGCAAACCAAAAATAATTTTTGTGACATCATATTTGACGATTTCCGAGGTCCGAATTTTTTTATTAATTAATAAAATGCATTTTTTAAATTTAAAGACTAATTAAAAAATGAAGATATTCACTTCCTTAAAAAAACAGTATTCTTGTTTTAATATTTGTTTTAATGTTTCAACTAATATTATCAAGATGATTGAAGACATTTAAATTGACTTCATCTTTCTACACGTAACCGTTCTCTGGAAATTCTCGCAGATCGAGCTTGTCTTTCGTCTTGGACTCTTTTTATCTCAATTACAAAAATATTAAAAATTTATGCCTGTATCTCTTTATGCCTGTACGAAGATTTTAATGAAAAATAAGGATCCCCAAAAGACTCTTCATCTCTTTTAGTCTTGTTGGGCATCGTCTGAGGAACTGTCAAGGCGTCTTATGAACCGGCAGTTTAAAATAATTTTTGTCCGTGTTTTCTTTTTTCAAAAAAAGTTGAGAAAAATAATATATATTTCTAAAAATGGGGGTTGGATGAACATCAGTGTTAAAGTTCTCTCTCTCGTTTTTATTAACATGTTGAAAATAATTCTTTACTTTTTTGCTTATAATATTTAAAGGGATCTTATCATAAAAGTCGAAAACATTCACTTTGCTTATTTTAACCAGTATGCAGAAATTTTTTTTAATTTTCTTGGTGTGAAGGTTTTAAGGATCACGTCATCGAAGGTATTGTAAATATGTTAGAATTTTAGGTGGAATGTTTTTAAAGGACCTCACCTCATCACTTGTTCCCCATTATTGACTAATTATAAGGAAAAAGTACTTTCACAATTTATCAGTATCTTGCTAATTTGAAATTGGTGCAGACACACCATACTATTTTATTATTATTTCACTAGAAAGCTTATTTTCTATTAAAAAATCAATGAAAGATGCAATAAAACAATCAATAACAAATGAAACGAATATTCTTAATCTAAGAATGATAGTATATTATGTGTTGTGTTTGAAAGACGAGTATGGCATAAAAGAGTCCTGTTTAAGGAGAAACAATTGACTGATCTAAATTAGTTCATAATTTTGTTTCAATTTCGACTCAAATAGCAGATTACTGGACATTTGTTCTGGTTGAGTCATACACGTGTTACCATTTTTGAACAGAATTTCAAGATTTTATAACATGCAGGGCGAAATTGAAGATTTTGAATTATCTCCATCGGATTTTTGCTTTCATATTTCTCGTAAATTTTTTCCGATTTACTTTTCAGGAATTGATAATCATGAACATCAAGAAATGATTTCGTATTTCAAATCATCTTTATTTAATTCAAGCCACAATTCTGATATAAACCGGAATATTTTTGCATTTATTTGTTTCAAAAACTTGAATATTATGAATCAAATATGTACTGTTTTGGCAAATCATGTTGATAAATGGGACACATTCGACGTACCACTGAATGACGACGAAGCCAATAAAATGATGATTTTAACAGTTAATATGATGACGGGAATTGTAATTAATTCAACCGATGAATTTGTCACAGATGAGTTGTATTCTATAGTAAGTAACTATTATAATTATTTCAGTTCAATATTCAAGCCAAATTGGCTTCACATTGCTGTCTTGCCCCTAAATATGAAATGATTTTTCGGACCATGTTAAAATCCCAGTTTACTCAGATTTTTTCTCTGGTTTTTTTTTTGGAAAAATAAAAATAACGAAATCAAAAAAAAACTAGCTATTATGAACTGGCTCGCAGGATTGAAAGACAATTCCCGCGTAAAACAGCCAGCGAGATCCTCTGAATGAGGAATATAAATTCCCTCGGATCTCTGGAGCGGTGGGTGCACAAGCGGCCAAGTTTCTTGAGATGGGCAAGCGTCTTGGCCCCAAAAACACAGGAGGTTTCGACAGCAATTGCCCAAAAGCAAAATCGATCGAGTAAATCAACATATTTCGATAGTTTTGCAAATTCGGCCTTCTCGGCCGACGAGCCGGGTCGACAAGCCGTAGCATTTAAGGCACCCTTGGCGAAGGAGTTGGAACAGGTGACGTCCCAAACGAGCTGTTTCCCGGATTCAAAAGCGAACAGCGTTCTCTGGTTTTATATTTAAAATATTTTTTAGCACAACTCT
>NW_021823938.1:12500-20515 GCF_006345805.1 Octopus sinensis | reverse complement strand
GTCATCGCGGGCTTCATTGTCGCCATCTTCATCATAATCAGTAGCAGTTGCAGCCCCAGCAGCAGCAGCAACACCTATAGTAAGATCAGCTTGTGAAAGCATCATCATCACGAATAACAACAACTGTCCTCCGTCGGTTACGACGACGAAGGTGTTCTGATTGATCCGATTAGCGGAACAGCCTGCTTGGGAAATTAACATGCAAGGGGCTGAGTACTCCATAGGCACATGTACTCTTAACGTAGCTCTCGAGGAGATTCACCATGACACAATGCGAGAATTAAAAAGGCGGCGAGCTGGCAGAAACGTTAGCACGCTGGGTGAAATGCTTAGCGATATTTCGTCTGCCGTTACGTTCTGAGTTCAAATTCCGCCGAGGTCGACTTTGCCTTTCGGTGTCGATAAATTAAGTACCAGTTACGCACTGGGGTCGATATAATCGACATAATTCGTGTGTCTGTCCTTGTTTGTCCTTTCTATGTTTAGCCCGTTGTGGGCAATAAAGAAATAAGAATGCGAGAAGGCTGGCCATTTGAATTACATGTGTAGTTCATTTTGAAAGCTTAGTGAATTGGAGTGAAGTGTCTTGCTCAAGAACACAATGCGCTGCTGGATATCGAACACGCGACTTAATGATCGTGAGCCGAATGCCCCTGCACAAGAACAATAACGCCATTTTCCAAAATACTGACAAACAATGATGATGTCAACCAATGATTATAAAACAGCTGTAAGAACAGCAAGATATGAACGGATGACAACAAGAACCAGAGCAGTGGCAGCAGCAGCAGGTGGAAGCACAATGGCCCAGTGGTTAGGGCAGCGGACTCGCAGTCGGAGGATCGCGGTTTCGATTCCCAGACCGGGCGTTGTGTGTGTTTATTGAGCGAAAACACCTAAAGCTCCACAAGGCTCCGGCAGGGGGTGGTGGCGACCCCTGTTGTACTCTTTCGCTCCAACTTTCTCTCACTCTTTCTTTCTGTTTCTTGTCCTCTGACTTCCTACGCAACCGCTGAGCCTGGATGTACATTCATCCATCCGTCGATGCCCTCGGTGTCGGGGTGGGGGGTTGACCTGTTTTCTCTTCTGCGGGTCTTACGAATAGCAAAGGACCACGTTTCGGACTTCTCCCACTCTGGGACGAAGACCGCTTCGCTCAACAAACAAACAATCAAGCAGCAGCAGCAGTTTTAATGACAACAATAACAATAACAGCTGTGGAGGTGCAATGGCCTAGTGGTTAGGGCAGCGGACTCGCAGTCGTAAGAGCGCGGTTTCGATTCCCAGACCGGGCATTGTGAGTGTTTATTGAGCAAAAAACATCTAAGCTCCGGCGGGGGAAGTGGTGAACCCCGCTGTACTCTTTCACAACTTTCTCTCGCTCTTTCTTCCTACTTCTGCCACAAAGCAGAAGAACCATGGTGTAACCAACTATGGTGTGGTAAAAGTTTCAGACTCTAGTCTAGATTGCGAATTCTCTCTACCCCAGGATGGTTCAGCTCTCCACCCGTTAAAAGCCACTGTTTACGGAATGAGGATAACAACGTAGCTTTCGCGCCCGTGCAACCGCCAGTCTATCGCGTGTGGTGGGTGGATCTTCAAGTTACCCACACGCATTCTTAGTAGCTTAGAGTAGGCTCGGATTAGAGATTATTCTTTGTGGCTAATGGCGTGAGTCCTGATTAGAAGAAGAAGGAAGACAACAACAGCTTGTAAAGAAAATCAACAACCGCAGCCACAATGATTGGAATAACAACACGATACTTTGTGCAGTAAAGGACATCGTGACCCAGTCATTGTTATATAGCACTTACACAGAAGCACACACACCCGAACACACGCGCGCATCACAGATTCTTCTCATATTGAGAACACACACGTCTATAAAGTTACACACTCTGCAATGACATTACTCTTTTATTCTTTTACTCTTTTACTTGTTTCAGTCATTTGACTGTGGCCATGCTGGAGCACCGCCTTTAGTCCAGCAACTCGACTCCGGGACTTATTCTTTTGTAAGCCCAGTACTTATTCTATCGGTCTCTTTTGCCGAACAGCTAAGTTACGGGGACATAAACATACCAGCATCGGTGTCAAGCAATGCTAGGGGACAATCACAGACACACCAAACACACTACACCGCATATTATATATATTATATTATATATATATATATATATATATATTATAATATATATATATATACATATATACAACGGGCTTCTTTCAGTTTCCGTCTACCAAATCCACTCACAAGGCTTTGGTCGGCCCGAGGCTATAGTAGAAGACACTTGCCCAAGGTGTCACGCAGTGGGACTGAACCCGGAACCATGTGGTTGGTAGACAAGCTACGTACCACAAGCTACTTACCACACAACCACTTCTGCGCCTATTTGGTTTCAAAATTTGGCACAAGGCCAGCAATTTTGGGAAAGTGGGAGGTCGATTAGCTGGACCCCAGTGTCCAACTGCTATTTATTTTATCCACTCCAAAATGATAAAATACAAAGTTGACCGCGGCCGAATTTGAACTCGGAACGTAAAGACGGATGAAATGCCGGTGAGCGTTCTAACCGGCGTGCTAATGACTCTACCACCTCACCGCCTTAATAATCCTTTCTACTATTGGCACAAGGCCTGAAATTTTGGGGGAGGAGATTAATCGATTACATAGACCCCAGTGTTTCACTGTTACTTAATTTATCAACTCCCGAAAGGTCAACCTCGGCCGAATTTGAACTCAGAACGTAGTGACGGGCGAAATATGGCTAAGCATTGCTCATCAACTTAATAATAAGTTAAACATTCGTTTCTACTTTAGGTACAAGGCCCGAAATTTTGTGGGAGAGGGCCGGTCGATTAGATCGACCCTAGTACGCACAGGTCGACCTCGGCAGTATTTGAACTCTGAACATAAAGACAGACGAAATACTTATTTCTTTACTACCGACAAGGGGCTAAACACAGAGAGGACAAACAAGGACAGACAAACGGATTAAGTCGATTAGATCGCCCCCAGTGCGTAACTGGTACTTATTTAATCGACCTCGAAAGGATGAAAGGCAAAGCCGACCTCGGCGGAATTTGAACTCAGAACGTAACGGCAGACGAAATACGGCTACGCATTTCACCCGGCGTGCTAACGATTCTGCCAGCTCGCCGCCTTTAACCTTATTTCGTTAATGAGTGATGAAGCTCATTTTCATCTCAGTGACATGATGACTCAACAGAACTGTCGTTATTGGGCTCTTGAAGATCCGAGAGAACTGCACGAAAAGTGGCGGTCTGGTGTGCTTACGGTTTTGAAGACAATAATGGAAATGCTGTTACTGAACATCTACTACTATTGCTGCTGTTGTTGTTGTTAAGCAACAAGTCGGGTAAGGGTGATTAGGTGATGGTGTAGGGTTTAGGGGCGGGAGACCCCAGACCTTGGAATATAAAAAGAAACTTTGGTCGTCTTGTTGTAGTCGAGGGCTCTTCGTTGACGCCCGACACCAATGGGAGTGGCCTCAAAGTCGCTGGAAATGGAGATCTCCAGGTTCAAATTCTTGACCGGCTACTGCTGCTGCTGCTGCTACTACTACTACTACACCAACTACCACTACTACTACCACCACATACACTACCACCACCACTACTACAACTACTACAACTACTACTACTACTACCACCACCACCACCACCACTACTACTACTACTACTACTACTGCTACTACTACTACTACTGCCACCACCATCACCACCACCACCACCACCACTACTACAACTACTACAACTACTACTACTACTACCACCACCACCACCACTACTACTACTACTACTACTACTACTACTGCTACTACTACTACTACCACCACCCCATCACACCACCACCACCACTACTACTATACTACTACTACTACTACCTACCTACCCACCATCACCACACCACCACCACCACACTACTACTACTACTACTACTACTGCTACTACTTACTACTACTGCCACACCATCACCACCACCACCACCACTACTACTGCTACTACTACTACACTACCACCACCACCACCACCATCACCACAACCACCACCACCACCACTACTACTACTACTACTACTCGAAAAAAAAACAAAGCAAGCAATGACAAAAATAATTACAAACTAGCGACAGCAAAAAAAAAAAAAAAACACGGAGTACAATAAATGAATAAACAAACGAATAATCAAATAAAAAAACACACAAAACAAAACAAAAAAAACACTTGAAGGCAAGGGTGGTGGGGGTGGTGGACGGGGAGGGGGAGTCGGTAATAAAACTCTGAAATAGTCTCGTCACCTTAGGAGTTTCAACAACGTTCTATATTTAAAATAAAATAAAAACACAAAAAAGGGGAAGAAAAAAAGCCGTAATGTCAATATGTAAAGGAGATAACCATTAATAACAAGGTTATGATGACTAATCTGTCCTTACTAAAGTCTTTATTAGTAATTGGCTGACGATCTGGACAACGCTGGTATGGGGTCCCACCGGGGAACAGGTCCGTATGGCGAGTATGAGCTCGCGGGTTCGAGTTTATTGTACAGTTCTGGGATCTTTTCTTTTTGATGGACGGAATTTTCTAGTTAACTAAACAATTTGAAACTTCGTATACTGGTAGAATGTGTCAAAAGAAAACATTATTGTAAACAAAATTGAAAACAAAATTGTAATTCGTAACTTTAACGTAGTTTATTTCTTCGAATTCTAACCAATGAAATCGCAGCATCTTCGAATTTTAACCAATGAAATCCGAGCATTTGAGCTCAAATCATTTGCTGCGTAATCGATATTGATAAACAATCATAGCAGACGCACGACACACACACACACACACCACACACTCTCTCTCTCTCTCTCTCTCTCTCTCTCTCTCTCTGTCACTCTCTGTCTGTCTGTCTGTCTGTCTGTCTCTCTCTCTCTGTCACTCTCTGTCTGTCTGTCTGTCTGTCTGTCTGTCTGTCTGTGTCTCTCTCTCTCTCTCTCTCTCTCTCTCTGTCACTCTCTCTCTCTCTCTCTCAAACACATGCATATACATTTGCACAAGCACATAGTAATTAATATATAAACGTACACACACATACAAACGGAAATATACATACACACACATACGCACACAAGCATATATACACGTCCGTGTTTTGCCCATTGCCGCAACAAATTTGCACAAAAGGTAAATAAACCAGAAGGGGTGGGGGTCAATGTTTCATCGTTTCGGGGTCGATAAATTAAGTACCAATTACGCACTGGTGTCGAGGATTTTTTTCCAAATTTATATCACAGCTTCCGACAAGCTGGGGCATCCTTTTATGAAAAAATATTTCGCAAATTTTTACTTCTGGCCCTTCAAAACCATGGGAGAAGCCTTTTCGGTAAAAAAAATAAAGAAAATATTCAAAAAATATCGTTAATATTTTTATTGGGCGACAAAATTCATCGATTTAAGAGATATAGCTGTTATTTCTAGCACATGTAGAAGACAGAAGACAGAAGAGAGAAAGGATGAATAAGACGTGTGTGTGTGTGAGTTTTTAGACGCAGAAAATGGTTTGAGCTCCAATGCTAGGATTTCATTGGTTAAAATTCGAAGAATTAAACTACGTTAAAGTTACGAATTACAATTTTGTTTTCAATTTTGTTTACAATAATGTTTTCTTTTGACACATTCTACCAGTATACGAAGTTTCAAATTGTTTAGTTAACTAGAAAATTCCGTCCATCAAAAAGAAAAGATCCCAGTTCTATATTAACCACTTTCGAACCTGGGTTCTCATTCCTAAGGTATTTTTCGATGTTATTATTATTATTATTATATTATTATTATTATTATTATTATTATTATTATTATTATCATCATCATCATTATTATTATTATTATTATTATTATTAATATTATTATTATTGTTGTTGTTGATGTTGTTGTTCAGGTCACTGCTTGGAATCGAACTCGGAATCTTAGGGTTAGTAGCCCACTACGTCATATGCCCGTGAGCATATGGCGTAGTGGTTAAGAGCACGGGCTACTAACCCCAAGTTTCCGAGTTCCGTTCCAAGCAGCGACCTGAACACTAATAATAATGATAATAATAATAATGGTTTCTTTACTGCCCACAAGGGGCTAAACATAGAGGGGACAAACAAGGACAGCCAAAGGGATTAAGTCGATTACATCGACCCTAGTGCGAAACTGGTACTTTATTTATCGACCCCGAAAGGATGAAAGGCGAATTCGACCTCGGCAGAATTTGAACTCAGAACGTAACGAGAGACGAAATACCGCTAAGCATTTCGCCTGGCGCGCTAACGTTTCTGCCAGAACATCGAAAAATACCTTAGGAATGAGAACCCAGGTTCGAAATTTCCCCAAGGTTGGAGGATATATCAGCTGAAACGCTGTGTTAACAACAAACAAGATGAGGACAAATATTCGTTGAATGTAAATAATGTAAATAACGAGTTTATTGTAGTTTTCCATTTTTTTTTTACTACAGTAATCCGTCGACTATCGCGGGTGTTACGTACCAAACCGCACCGCGATAGGTGAAAATCCGCGAAGTAGAAACAGTACTGTACTGTATATTTTTATTACCGTATTTGATGGCCTATGAGACGCACCTTTCTTTTTATGTTTACCCCAAAATGGCTTAAAAAGATCCCCTGCGTCCAATGTACTCAATGTGGGTTCAAAACTCGCTCAAAACAGTCTGTATGTTTACAAAACGTGTGCTGCCACCTGTTGGTAAATAAACGCACACGGCATGTTTATATCGAATGTGGATGCAATAAATTGCTTATAATTACCGGTAATAACATAAAGTTATACAGGTAAGTGGAGGAATTAAAACATTATTTTAGTGGTAATTTATTTTGCAAAAAAGGTGGCGATCTGGCAGAAACGTTAGCACGCCGGACGAAATGCATAGCCGTATTTCGTCTGCCGCTACGTTCTGAGTTCAAATTCCGCCGAGGTCGACTTTGCCTTTCATCCTTTCGAGGTCGATAAATTAAGTACCAGTTACACACTGGGGTTGATGTAATCGAATTAGTCCGCTTGTCTGTCCTTGTTTGTCCCCTCTTTCTTTAGCCCCTTGTGGGTAGTAAAGAAATAGAAATAGGTATTTCGTATGCTGCTACATTCTGAGTTCAAATTCCGCCGAGGTCGACTTTGGTTTTCATCCTTTCGGGGGAGGGGGTCGATAAATTAAGTACTAGTTGCGTACTGGAGTCGAGCTAATCGACTGGCCCTCTTTGGTCGGCCCGAGGCTATAGTAGAAGACACTTGCCCAAGGTGCCACGCAGTGGGACGGAACCCAGAACCATGTGGTTGGTAAGCAAGTCACTTACCACACAGCCACTCCTGCGCCTGTATACACATACAGTTGCAAACACCGATGCACACATATCTATACATTTACTCTCAGACTCTTATATAAGCACACACACACACACATACACACATACACACACAGACACACACACACACACACACACACACACACAACGCACACACACACACACACACACACACACACACACACACGCACTCACACACACACACACATACACGCACTCACACACACACCGCACTCACACACACACACACACACCACACACACACGCCACTCACACACACACACAACACACACATACACACACACATACATACACACACATACACACACACACACACACATCCACACACACACATACACAAACACACGCACTCACACACACACGCACGCACACACACACACACACACACACATACACACCACACACACACACACACACACACGCACTCACACACACACACACACACACACATTAACACACACCAACACACACACACACACACACACACACACACATTAACACATACACATACGTACACGCATACACACCAATACGCAATGGAACCCTCCGACCCTCACCACTCGTCATCGTCACCAATAACCCCTTCGTCTACCAACAGCCATTGCGACAAACCAACCAACCG
>NW_021823938.1:0-7500 GCF_006345805.1 Octopus sinensis | reverse complement strand
TGTAATAGTTTATGTCGGAGTCAAGAGGGGAGGACGTCTGTGAATTCACACTGCCTCACAACCGGAGCTCAAGAATCCAATGTATTTGAATAGCCATCTATCCATCATACTTAATGAATATACACAGTTGATAGGCCAGTTACTGCAGTAGTTTTCCTGAGATAACATCTTTTATGGACATGCTACGTTAAAAACACAAAAAATAAATATTCAAGAGAAGCGGAAATTCATCCCAGCAACGACCAGCGAGAGCACCAGATGCATTTCGGCCGCTTTGGACCTTTTCAATGGAGCATACTCGCAGCCAATTAACTGCTTGGACAAATATCCGTCGTTTCTGATATAGGAAAAGAGTATTAAAGCATTCACTGATGTTGCAAATAGCCGCTCGTCTGAATAAAAATTCTGAATATGTAATTGAAGCAGTGTTTCGACGTCCATTTCAGAAGTTTTGAGATTTTTTTTTTAGGTGAGACAGCTATAATTGCTCTAGATCACTGTAATTTTAGTATTGTTTGTTCCTTCTCGAGCCATGCCTGTCTCACAAGGACCGGTTTTCCGGTTTCCTTGGCGTATAGGTTCCCAACCTGGACGGGTTGCCGGTCCGTCGCAGGTGAGCTGCAAGATGCAGGAGGAAAGAGTGAGAGAAAGTTGTGGCGAAAGAGTCAGTAGAAGTTCGCCATTACCTTCTGCCGGAGCCGCGTGGAACTTAGGTATTTCGCTCATAAATACACATATCGCCTGGTCTGAGATTCGAACCTGCGATCCCTCGACCTAGAGTCCGTTGCTCTAACCACTAGGCCATGTGCCTCCACTAATTTTAGTATACCATTGTTACACCTCTGTTAAGCTAACCTGCCAACTTTTATTATTCCAGATTGAAGAGGGCGGTTGCCCCAGCACTTTAAACAGTGTATGTGTGTTGCCAACCCCAGCGGTTTGTCTTCAAGGAAATGTGTCATATTCTAGCAGGAAACTGCCAGCCAAGCATAGTTTCTATTTTAATTCTCTCTTTCTTTTACTTGTTACAGTGATTTGGCTGCGGCCATGCTGAAGCACTGCCTTTAGTCGAGCAAATCGACCCGAGGACTTATTCCTTGGAAGCCTAGTACTTGTTTGTGCGTTTGTGTTTGTCCCCCAGCATCGCTTGACAACCGATGCTGGTGTGTTTACATCCCCGTAACTTAGTGGTTCAGCAAAAGAGTTCGATAGAATAAGTTCTAGGTTTACAAAGAATAAATCCTGGGGTCGATTTGCTCGACTAAAGGCGGTGTCCAGCATGGCCGCGGTCAAATGACTGAAACAAGTAAAAGAGTAAAAGAGAGTAAGAGTGTGTGTGTGTGTGAGTGTGTGTATGTATGTCTATATCTATGTGTGTGTGTCTGTGTCTTTGTTCGTCCCCCATCACCGCTTGACAACCGATGCTGTCGCGTTTACGTCCCCGTAACTTAGCGGTTCGACAAAAGAGGCAGAGAGAATAAATACTAGGCTTATAAAGAACTAGCAGCATCACCCGGCGTTGCTCGGGTTTGTTTCGACCCTTTAGAATTGGAATTTTGGAAAAGTAAAAATTTTGCATTATGTAGCTTCTCTTTAAGTGAACATTTTTCTGGTTGAAATACACCGAAAAATGGCGACACAGCAATCAAAAAATCGTAAAAAATAGGGATTTTCATAGAAAAAAAGCACCTTTTTGATGTAAATAATTTTCGGTGTTAACATGGTCCGATTTGAATTATATCTTCTACGGAAGGAAGAACAAGCCTTCTTCTATCATACTCTCAATTTTGGTCAACTTGCGCCGCAGGGTCTCGGGATAGATAGTGTTAGTTGAAGGCTACCAAACCTGCCATACACGCACAGACAACTTCAGCTTTACATAGAGAGAGATAAGTCCTGGGGTCGATTTGTTCAACTAAAACCCTTCAAGGCGGTGCTCCAGCATGGCCCGCAGTCAAACGAATAAAACAAGTAAAAGAACAAAAGAATAAAAGAATAAAAGAACAAAAGAATTAAAGAATTAAAGAATAAAGCCAAGGACAGTTGGAGGGAAGGTTTTCAGTTCTGCTATGTTACTTATGCGGGTCCCGATCTTGCTTCTGATTAGTATTCAGGGCGCTCCCACGTGGTATTATCCGTCGGCCATATTGTCGTTGAACTACAAGGGCAGAGAGCAAGATCATGTATGAAACACGTGCAGGCAAGGATGGTGCCGAAGGTGAGGTCGTGGTAGGAATCAACGGTATTGTACACAAATATTACCTGTAAAGGTGAGGTCATGAACAGGTGTGTATGTGAAAAATGAAAGCTGTATAAGAATGGAGCTGAGAACAATAGACAGAAGCTGGGAGAATCTTTGAGAAAAAAAGGGACAAGGGGCAGCTTTAGAGGAAGTTAAATGTAACTATTCAAACCTCTGAAAGCCTGGTCTTATTACCTGTGGGTGCAACGAACAAAGAGTCAGGTCTGAAAGGATTTCGATACGTTTATTGGGATGTAGGAGAAATACTGTTACTTTCGCCAATGTTAATTAGCCATTAGCGAAATTAAAGCAGGTATGTAGACATGAAATGTAACAGGTATAATTCGACCTTCCAGCAGATGTGTATGTATGTAGGTGTGTGTATGTGTGCGTGCGTGTGTGAATGTGGTGTGTGTGTGTGTGTGTGTGTGTGTGTGCTCTGTGTGCGCATGTATTGTTTTATATCGAACTGTAGAACTGTGGAAAACGTTTTTTGATGATGGAACTTTCCATTTAGCAGAGCAAAATTAATGGCTAATTCCATGTGTGTTTGTGTGTGTGTGTGTGTGAGTGTGTATGAGTGTATATGCGCATGTGTGTGTGTTTGTGTATATGTGTGAATATGTGTGTGTGTGTGTGTGTGTGCTTTCCATTTAGCAGAGCAAAATTAATGAATAATTCCGTGTGTTTGTGTATATGTGTGTGTTTGTGTGTGTGTGTGTGTGTGTGTGAGAGAGAGAGAGAGTGTGTATATATGAGTGTTTGTGTGCGTATGTATGTTTGTATGTGTTTTTTGTGTGTAAACATGTGTGCGCATGCAAAGGTGGCTGGCCTAGTGGCTAGGGTGTTGGTCTCACAATCGCAAGGTTGTGCTTTCGAATCCTAGAGCCGCGTTACATTGTATTCTTGTGCAAACCACTTCATCTCATTCACGCTGTCGCCAGTCCATCCACTCAGCGGTAAACGGGTAACCCTGCGGGGTGTGTTGGTCTGTCCACCCGTCCAGCGAATGAGATAGCATCATTCGAATCTACAACAATGCGAGAAAGCGCATTGTGACCAGCGGTGTATAACAACATCAAATAACCTGGTCAGTACAGTGACACACACACGCACACGCGCGCGCACACACAAACACATACACAAACACACACTCATATATGTACATACACACTCACACGCACACACACATATCTCTGTGGTAAGAAGCTTGCTTCCAAACCATATGGTTCTGGGTTCAGTCTCACTGCGTAAGTGTCTTCTAAAATAGCCTCGGGCGGAATAAAGCCTTGTGAGTGGATTTGGTAGACAGCAGAAACTGAAAAAGCTCGTCGTATATATACATAATAATAATAATAAAAATAATAATATAAATAATATATAAGCATATGCATATATACTTACATATATGTACATACCTACATATATATGTATATATTCATGCTTATAAGGGGACAGGACCTAAAAAAACGTGGAGCACAATGAGAAACGTAAACATAAAAAACATACAAAACGATCTCTTTTCGAACAACGAAAGAAACAAATAGAGAAACGAGACAGGCAACATAAAGAAGATTCCCTTCTTCAGTTGTTTCCCTGTTTTATCTACTCCGTGTTTCGAAGGTGTTCATGTCTGTATTTGTCCTCCCACCATCGCTTACAAAAAAAAAAAAAGCCCTAGAGTCGATTTGTTCGACTAAAACCCCTTAAGGTAGTGCTCCAGCATGACTGAAACAAGTAAAAGAATACACACACACATAGTGGAGGCACATGGCTTAGTGGTTACGGTGTCAGCATCATGATCGTAAGATTGTGGTTTCGATTCCTGGACCGGGCGACATGTTGTGTTCTTGAGCAAAATACCTCATTTCACGTTGCTCCAGTCCACTCAACTGGCAAAAATGAGTAACGCTGCGATGGGCTTGCGTCCCGTCCACCTGGGGAACACATACGCCATAGAAACCGGGAAACCGGGCCCATGAGCCTGGCTAGGCTTTAAAATGGGCGCATTTATTAATTATATATATATATATATATATATAATTAAGGGCATAGAAGAAATTCTTGCCTCTGTGCTGCAAGGAGACACTAAATCGTCGAACTACATTAAATATCATCAGTATTATTAATACGCATGCGCGTCGAAATCGAGTGAGCAAGCCAACTGAAATTCATAAAAGCGAGTTATCTCTGGATCGGCCAATTTCTGGATTGACCCAAAGGCTTTTCCTTCATCAGCAGAAAATACTTAGGGAATATATTACATATATGGTGGCTGCCCTGTCGTTATCGAGTATGGCCATTGCACGAAGCGTAATCAATGTTGTTATCGTGCAATGCCTGTGCAAGAAGAGTTTTTTTAAAGTGAGAAAAGGCTGTGCACTGAGTCAATCCCACTCACTAAGCAACAGCAGCCATAATCCGAAAAGAAGAACAAGTCAACATCATCGGTAACCACTGAGCCGCAGGTTTTATGTCGGAGTTATCCCAGTTACCTGAGTTACCTTATCCTAGAAGGATGCCCTAACAAAGGCTAGGAGTCCTTCACTCCCAATGGTTTAACCACGCGATCAGGTATTCAGTCCGACTATTTCTATGTCCCCGCGCCGATACATCCTTAAGACATTTATTGGATGGCCGTTGACTCTCAAGAGTTTCTCCGCCCTTTGACGGGTTTTGCTTTTCATCCCGCAGGGTGTCCAATAAACACCCTCCTCACCAAGCAAGCATGGTGGGGTTGCCGGTTTAGTCGCCGACGACCCGACCATGCAACAGGTTGTACTGGGTTACATGTTACCAGTAGCACTCGAAAGTGACCTGATATACATACAAACATATATATGTATATTTGTATATGTTTGAGTGTGCGTGCGTGTATATACATACATATGTACTACACCCCCACACTCCCATAACATACATATTCAGTACATACCACTTAATTGCATATTTATGTAGAAAACAAACAAAACTTTTATTCAATTAACCGAATTCTCATACCAAACGCCAAAATTACTATACTTCACTATTGTAAAATATTGTGACCCCTACCTCACGCGCATTGTATACAATGAAAGAAGAATATCAAAATTATTTTAATCAAAGTATGTTTATTTTTGGACATAACTTACATATGTTCTGCCCAATCTGAACAGTATTTGTTATTTGTTTAGATATGATTAAACAGATAACAATCGCTTGACTTATACCCTATGAGAATTTCCACTTCCTTTTCTTATTCCTTAGCTACTCAAATGTTTCGAGTTTCATACGACCCGTCGATGAATTTCGCAAGTATTTGATTACTCAGCTTTAGGCGTAGGCGGATTACAGGTAAGTTCAACCACCATCAATTCCCCCGCAGGGCAAGTTCAATGCCGTCGATTTACTGTGAAGAAATTTTCACCGCGACGAAAGTTTACCGGGAAAATATATTCATAGTGATCGTTTGTTGCCAATTTAATGTGGCAGTCCCAGGAAGGGAAAAAATGCTACTGCTATTTAGCCCCAAGAAACACTTTTTCTAGTTGGCTACGTGACACAAGCGTTCTGTGTCCTTAAGTTTTCAAACAGGGGAGATAAACACCTTCACCCAACAAAGCTAGCATCCAGAGACTAGTTTCAGCGTTGTTGCTCTTCATCAGTCTGGAGTAGCTAGGCCTTGCTAGTTGTAGGTGCTAAATCGCTGTTGAAAACTTATAGAATTTCAAGTGAAATAAATTCACTGATCTGCAAAATTAGAATTATTACATTTCTAAATCTCTCAGAGAAAGTTATACAGTAGCGGCACGATAAAGTGATAGCTTGTTGCCAACTTAATGTGGCAGTCCCGGGAAAGGGAAGAATGCTGCTGTTGTTTAGCCCCAAGAAACACCGTCGTTTCTAGTTCTGATACAAGTGTTCTGTGTCCTTAAGTTTTCAAACAGTTAGCAAGGCCTAGCTACTCCAGAGTGATGAAGAACAACCACCCTGAAACTAGTCTCTGATTGCTGGCTTTGTTGGGTGGAGGTACTTATCTCCCCTGTTTGAAAACTTAAGGGACACAGAACACTTGTGTCACGTAGCCAACTAGAAACGGTGTTTATTGGGGCTAAATAGTAGCATTCTTCCCTTTCCTAGGACTGCCACATTAAGTTGGCAACAAACAATCACTTTATCTGTCTGTCTGCCTATCTATCTTGGCTGTTGAAATTTATTAACTGCATAGTAATTTCCGGCCTCAGCGCGCCAAAGTGAAGACATTTGAAAAATGCACCCAAATATAATTTGTAGAACTTTATACATACTCGATTTCGGTTGAGCGTTCTGTATCTAGTTGTGGAAATTGTATTTTGTAAGCGACAGACTACGCTGACGATCTTGCAGATATTTGCGTGTTTGCATACGTAGATATTAACAAGTGAAACGTAGGTAATCGTTTTTTATTTCGTATATTTTCATTTGTCTAGCTTAATTTTACATTTCGACGTTTTGCTGAGATTTTTCTTGATAATACATTCTTCGTGGTAATGGCGATTTGACGTCTATGTTTAGCATATTAGGTGTCCACTTTACTGGTCATTCCTCTTAATTTTGTATATATATATATATATATATATATATATATAGATATATATATATATATATATATATATATATATCACCATGTTGAATCGCTAGCTTCTGCACGCATTTTTTTTTCTCTCCTTGTTTTTCTCCTTGTTTCTTTTCTGTGTTCTTTCTGTTGAACAGCGTAGGCTCGAAACGTAAAACACTTGTTTTATTTATATTCCTGAGCGCCATACTAATACAATTGTTTTTTTGTATTCCACCTGCCTTCGTCCTTTGTTTATTTCATAAAGCTTCCCGTTATATATATATATATATATATATATATATATATATATATATATATATAGTTCTAAAATCGCTCTAAGAGATTACTGCAGCAGCTGTATTAACAAGTAATGTTCACAGCCACCTCAGCATGCTGCAATGATCTCTTAGAGATATTTTAGAACTAGCATTTTTGCTTGTTGCCATTTCCACTCTACCGGTCATTCACTACAACACCTGTCTGTGTTCGGACAAGAGTTAAAAGAGTAATGGACATGAGTTAGAATAAAAACAGTAACAAACGAGTGAAGAGCCAATATATAGAACGTGTGTTTATTTGGCAAAAACAAATGACCATCCTGAAATACAACAATACACACACACACACACACACACACACACACACATATATACATACACACACACACACATTGATGTACAGG
>NW_021823937.1:10000-12500 GCF_006345805.1 Octopus sinensis | reverse complement strand
AAACCGACTTGCAAAAGGTTCTACCAGCTCCTTCATAGCTTCATATAACCGGATTTGAATGTAAGCAGTAGTTTTCTGAAAGGGATCCCTCGTTTTGAATCTCACCTATGAAGGTGTCACACTTGTTATTTTACTGCTACGACTGCTAGAAACACGATCCTTGGTCCCGGAGGTAAAACGCGCATGTAATATATACTTTGCATTTGCGAGATATCGATCGCTGTTATTAGTACATTTTGCGTGTATGTGTTTGCGTGTTATGTGTGGCATTGGAATAATATTGGAGACACAGCCTCAATATATCAGATAAACAAAAGCATATATGCGCATTTGATAGTCTATATACCATTATGTCTATTTACAATTGTGTCTATGCGCGCATTTATATTAGTACTTAAGTGTTACAGCGAAAATACGTCGATGTGTAAGGCGGGACGTTGAGGGAGGAGCGGTAATTTCTTTAATGAATGCATGTAACACCCAACCGTCTGAAGATTCTTAATGGTAATGTATTGTTGAAGAATCTCTTCAAATTTTTATAAGTACAGCTCCACTTTGTCTCGCCGAACTCCCACCATCCGCAGTTTCCCTCTGCTTCTCCTTTCAGACTGCCTCGCTAACTTCCGGTACAAAGTACTTCAAACTGACGACAGATCGATGCTACATTGTTCATATATATATATATAGAGATAAAGAGAAGGTACATGGACTGACCTTCCTGCACACATACATACATACATACATACATACATACATACATACATACATACATACATGCATACATACATACATACATACATACATACATACATACATACATACATGCATACATGCATGCATACGTACATACATACATACATACATACATACATACATACATACATACATACATACATACATGCATACATGCATGCATACATACATACATACATGTATACATACATACAAGATGGAGCCTTGTATTTATGTTGAAAATTGGCTCCCTCCTCAGTGGAGGATTTGTAATAATTAAAAAAAAGAAAACACATACAAACATACATACATACATATACATTTATGTATATTTATATATATTTGTACATATATATATATATAAACATATACACACACATGTATATATATTAATATTATATAAATATACATATATATATATATATATATATATATATATAAATTCTTCTACTGAGGAGGGAACCGATTTTCAACATAGATACAAGGCTCCATCTTGTATGTATGTATACATGTATGTATGTATGTATGTATGTATGTATGTATGTATGTATGTATGTATGTATGTAGTATGTATATGATGTTCTAAATTGAATTTTTTTCCTTGTAAGTTTGGATTTTATTCCCTCAAATAATAATCATATATATATATATATATATATATATACATTTTATAGATAGATAGATAGATAGTAGATAGATAGATAGATAGATAGATAGATAGATAGATAGATAGATAGATAGATAGATAGATAGATAGATAGATAGATAGACAGATATGAAGAATAAATTATTAGGTTGGAAGATCCTTTCGTATTTCAAGATGGGAAGGAAACAAATGTTTCTTTTAGACTTTATTTTAAAATTAATATTTCACTCATTATTTATAAGATAATTCCCGAGCGTAAAATTCTTCCATGGCTGCTGTGCGTGACTGTATCTTTGAACTGGTTCACCATCCTCCTTTTTCTCTTGATTTGTCCCCATGAGACTACCATCTGATCCCCAACATAAAAAAATAACACTTGGATAGAAGTATCGCAGTGATGATGACGTCATATCTGCTGTTGACTTTTTTTGACCAACAGAATGGAAGCTTCTTCACCAATAGGAACCAAACACTGTATCACTGATGGAAGAAGTGTATGGAACACAAGTGGCAGGCGCTATTGTTTTTCGCCCTTTTCAAGCCTAGCCAGGCTCATGGGTCCGGTTTCCCGGTTTCTGTGGCGTTTGTGTTCCCCCCAGCTGGACGGGACGCCAGTCCATCGCAGCGTTATTCGAGAAACAGGAAGAAAGATTGAGAGAAAGTTGTGGTGAAAGAGTACAACAGGGGTCGCCACCACACCCTGCCGGAGCCTCGTGGAGCTTTAGGTGTTTTCGCTCAATAAACACACACAACGCCCGGTCTGGGAATCGAAACCACGATCCTCCGACCGTGAGTCCGCTGCCCCAACCACTGGGCCATCATGCCTCCTGGCAGATGCTATATTGAACAATAAACCTCCTTTGGTGACTTGAGAGTACCTTGGTCAGCCTATGAACTTAGCAGCCGACACTCGCGTGTGTGTGGTGGGGTGTATGTAAGTGAAATAACTTGGAGTGTCCGGTGACATTAATTTGGACAACAAGGACAACGAAAATCATTTTAAATATTATACAAATACAATATCAATTCTTGATTTTTTTTTTTTTTTGTCTTTGAAGTTATCGTCACTTCCGGATGAAAGTAAAACAGACACCTAACAACATCTGTAACCGACTTTGAATA
>NW_021823936.1:0-20613 GCF_006345805.1 Octopus sinensis | reverse complement strand
TCGCCTATCATCTGGATGTTGTCGCTCGACACTATGACGGTGACACATCGTCCGCATATGCCGACACGCTCGTCCCGCAACCCATTTCCCGTTGATGCCCCTCAGTTTCGCCAGCTTCCGCAGTAGCGGCTCGAGAGTCAATACATACAGAAGCGCCGTCAGGGGACACCCCTGACGGACCGAACGCGTGATGTCAAACGGTTTCGACAGGTGACCGTTCACCCGAATCACCGATCGGATGCCGCTATACAAGGCAGCGATCCAACCGCGGAAGACGGGACCCTGAGGACGGCCGCCAAGTACCGATGGTCGACCCTATCGAAGGCTTTAGATTGATCCAAATTGATCAGCGCCCCACCCATGCCAGGATCCTTAACTACCCTATCCACAATGTAGCGCATCAGATGGAGGTTGTCATGTATGGTTCTGCCCGGCACGGGGCGCATGTTTGCGCCCTGTCGACCAGTTTACCAATGACAAGCGCCAACCTCTCGGCTATTACTTTGGCCAAAATTTTCAAATCTATCTGCGTTGAGCAGAGTGATGGGCCTGAAATTATCTATAAAATTCCCCTTGTTTGGGTCTTTCTTCAGCAACGCCACTCACTTCACTCCGCCTCACGAAACCGGGGATTCTCCCGTTTTGTTGCCAGTTGCAGTAGACTGATGCCAAGAGGTCGCCAAACAAGTCTGGCATTTGACAATACAGCTCGTAGGGTAAACCATCCAATCCAGGCGACTTATCCCTCTCGCAGCCCGCCATCGCATCCCACACGTCAGCGGCTGTGATGGGACTTCCACAACACTCCGCTTCTCTTGCCGAGAGCCGCGGCAGGTCGGTCAGGTAGGCACTGAAGTCCATCCCGCGTTCCGACCCACCACTCACACCAAACAGTCGAGCAAAGTGCTGTTGAAAGGCCTCACACATCCTTTCGGGTTCGAGTAAACTGCATCCCTTTTGATCTATTATAGACCGAATGGTGGCTCTGTTGCCACGCTGCGCCTCCGCTACCCGGGCCTCTCTCGCAGCTTCGATCCCTTCGTTCCGTAAGGCACGCATTTTAGCTCTGACGACGCAACCTTCGTGCTTGGCGTTGAGGTGTTGGTCGAGGGCCATCCTCGCAGCCAGCACGTTGGTTGCGCTGCCAGTGGTAAGTGCCTCTTCTAGTTTCTTAACCAGGTCTCCCTCTACTCTATTTCGATCTATCGCTAATTCCTTGCTAAACCTAATTGATTCCGATTTTATTGCCATTTTCAGGGCGAACCACCAGCGGTTGTTAACGACGGCTTCCGCCAGCGCCCTCTTAATTAACTCGCTAATCCGGTTCCTGTAAACCTGTCGCGCTAAGAGCGACGTGTTCAGTTTCCAGTAACCGGGACCCTGTCTATGCGTCTTATCTAAGTCGAGCGTACACGTCACAAATTTGTGATCTGTGTAGCTGACTATTTTAAATTGTGGACATCCTACACTATCCCTATCCGCTGTCCTGCATAGAATTCTATCTATATAAGATCTCGACGATCCGACGCGGTTTGTCCAAGTCCACGTTGGCACGTTCGGATGGTCGAGTCGGAACCTGTCAGACAAATGAAAACGTCTGAGTAGGTCTTTGAGGCACTTACACCCCCTTCTATTCCTATCCCTTCCCACATAATCTAGATGCGTGTCCAAGGTAACGTTCCAATCCCCTACTAACAGTAAATGTCTAGACGTACCCAGGAAAACCTCTAGACGTCTGAAGAAATCCGCCCGACCCGTTAAGGACGGTGCATAAACTGCCATCAGACGGAATGCACACCCACTTCTGCCATCCACGTCCAAGACAACCAGCCTACCCTCCGGGTCTAGGAATATTCTTCTTACTTTTACATTTAGACTCTTTCGAAAAGGCACCGCGGTACCTCCACCACCCATCTTCGGCAGACAAGGAGAAAAATAAATGTCAAATTGATCGCCAAACATGGACGCGAGGGCCCGCGGCTTGCTGAGTCTAGTTTCACTGATAGCTACTATATCCACGTTCAGTGACTTGATGTCGTTTAGAAGGTAACCTTGCTTCCAAGCCGACGCCAGGCCACGCGCATTCACACAACCTAATTTAAGCATAATTGACGTTTACGAAAATTGTGTTTCACACACTATTTTGGAAGAGACAAGAGGCAAGAGGGAAGGTCACTTACTCATTTCGAAAGTCTCAGTTTTTTCTTCTTCTTTTGTAGTGTCTTTGAGGAGGTGTTTGTATAGTTTTTTGGAGAGGTATCGTTGAAACCCGCCTACCGCATTTGGAAATATTGTTTTCAGTGTATGGTGTTGTGTTTGTGTTATGTGTACAATTCTTATGCGTTTCGGTGGTGTGGTGCGCGGATGATTGTTTGTCTTAAAGTCATCTTCACAGATGTCGGTGTTGGATGCAATGTAATCCATTAATTTTTTATTGCAGTTAGTTGTGTATGTAGTTTTGCGGGTTCATTGATTTTTATTGTCTAGGGGGATGCTGTCCTGAGTTAAATATCTCCCTGCTTTACTTCCTTGTTTGGTGGGCTTTTTTTATCTTTTCCTTTTACCCCCGTGGCTATTTGCCATTCCGTCGAACTTTCGTCGTCCGACGAATCAGAAGGGGGTAAAGGCAAAGCATTTGCGTTTATATGTATGCTTGTAGAAATTGTCGATGTTTTGTGCGGTGTTTGTGGTTGTGTTGTTGGTGTTAAGGTAGAATTGTTTTCTCGTCACTGTTTTCTGTCTTTTTAATTGTCGTCCTCGGTGTGTGGTGTTGGTCTATCTTTTGTTGGTTCAGTATGTTGAATGGTTGCGACATGAACGGTGATTGTGTTGGTACTGTTTCTTTTCTTGGTGATGTGTTGGGGTTTGTTTGCTAGTTTGTTGTTTTTCTGGCATTGTTCCATATTTGAGTGTGTTGGGTTGGTGTTGGTGTTGGCAACAAAGGTTTTTTATTTGTTTTCTGATTTGTTCTTTCTTGTTTTCTCTGTGCCAGAGCGCACTTGGCAATTAAATGTTCTGGGCTGCCACAATTGTAGCATCTAGGCTTTTTGCCTTCTGCTAAAACATATAGGCTTTGCCCATTTTCTAAATGGATCCTGTCAGGTAGGTTCTCGATAGAAGATCCCTCAATCTGGATGGTCACTACTATTGTTTTACCACCCCAATTGTCGTTTTTGTACACGGCGGTTTCTAATATATTTATCTTTTTCAAATGGTAACCAGATTGCCCCTGTTATCCATTTGTTAGGTATCTCGGGGGTACATTTTTAATGCTAATTCTACTCACTCTCTGGCCTTTGTAATATGGTACCATGATGATTTCATCATTTTGCGAAGACTCCGTAGAGTGAGTTTTGTCATTTCCTGTTAGGAAGCGGACCACCACTGTATTAAACTGGGGATCCTGTTTATATATTCTTTTTTTTTCATTATGCTTTTTAAACACTTTTCTATGTCCGTTTTTGTAATCTGTTCATTTTGTTTTTTCTTATAATTTTATACAATTGTCTTATTTTCTATTTGTTCCTTTATGTGTTGAGGTGTATGCAGCACTAAATCGTGCCCTTTGGTTGTAAAGAGTGCTCTCGTTTCTATTAACTCTTCATTTTTAAATTTTACTATTTCTTTTTTCTGGCGCAGTGTCAGCGAAATTTACTGGTGTTGTTGATTCACTATTAGATAGTAAGATATTTATTTCATTTTTATTGTTGTTTTTGTTGTTGTTGTTGTTTTTGTACACAAAATATGGGCTATAAATAATCAAAATAAACGAGGTGACAACACATCAGTCGATAGATAGATAGATAGATAGATAGATAGATAGATAGATAGATAGATAGATAGATAGACAGACAGACATATCCGCGTGAGTTTCATTTTTATCATTTATGTTGGTCGTGGTGGTGGTGGTGGTGGAGGTGGTAGCAGTAGTAGTCTCGTTCTTGTTGTTGTTAGTGGTGGTGGTGGTGACAGGGCGGTTACCGCAAGTGGTTGCAGCGTTCATTACCACGTCACTCAGGCTTGTCTTTGTCGAATGTGTGTGCGTGCATAAATTCTTTTTTTCACCTAGCGTTTTAAGTCTAGGAAAATGCTGGTCCATAAAGGAACGCGACCAGCGTTCTACAATAACATTTCTCGACATTTTTTAATGTCGAGAAGAAAAATACACAAATTAAATAGGGTTGAAAATGCCCTTGAAACTGCCCCTAGAGGCGAATTCCTCCCTTGGAAAAGCACTCAAATGAAAGTTGGGTGAATTACACACCTTATTTACAAAAATGTACACAAAATATGGGCTATAAATAGTCAAAATAAACGAGGTGACAACACGTCAGTCGATAGATAGATAGATAGATAGATAGATAGATAGATAGATAGATAGATAGATAGATAGATAGATAGATAGATAGATAGATAGACATACAGACAGACAGACAGACAGACAGACAGACAGAGAGATATATAGATAGATAGATAGATAGATAGATAGATAGATAGATAGATAGATAGATAGATAGATAGATAGATAGATAGATGGATAGATAGATGGATGGATCGATGGATGGACGGATGGACGGACGGACGGACAGACAGGACAGACAGACACACGCATACATACATACGTACATACACACACACACACACACACACACACACATAGGTATATACATACAAATCATTAGCTTAATATTTTAATGGGAAGAGAAAGTAGCTCTCCGTTTCGAACGCTAATCCTTCATTCGGAAAGAGAGGGAAATTTAGAGCAAGTGAAAAAGGAGAAATAGTCAATCAACAAGAAGAAAGAAGGTCGAAGAAGAAGAAGAAGAAGAAGAAAAGAAGAAGAAGAAGAAAAAGAAGAAGGAGAAAGAAGAAGAAGAGAAGAAGAAGAAGAAGAAGAAGAAGAAGAAGAAGAAGAAGAAGAAACTAGGTGGGGTATTTTCTTTTGTGGGGGAGTGGAGAAGTGAGGAGGGGAGTAAAGAATGGATGTGGAGATGCATGTATAGTATTGCAAGTGTCCTGAAACGACCATAAGAAACGACTAGTGCGTGTGTTGATGTATGTATATTGTTAGATAAGAGCAAGTGTGGAAGTATACACGCACAGGTGGAGGTTGTGAGGTTGTGGCGGAGTGAAGGGTGATGTCAGAATTAGAAGTAAAGGAGGAAGGAAAACGTTAGGACCGAAAGCGACAGAACAAGCGACGTAACGCTGGGAAGCGGTTGATTCGATCTTGTTATTCGTCGAGATCCGGGATGATCGGTAATGGGAAGCTAGTACAAGGAGAGAGTGAATTATGGCCTGGAGTCGGGTTGCGTAATCACTCAAGTCCGTACAGCAATTCTTTGATTCTTATCCTGGAGGAGAATAGTTTTCTTTCCTGTCTGAAGTTCGTCATAAGGGAAGAGCATTTTACTTTTGCCGGCCCATCTTCAGGGATTTTGGTGTGTATACGATAGAGGTTGGATTTTGATTTGTCGACTGCGTGGTAATAAAGCATGTGTTTGAGGAAGTGAGAATGAGTGTGACCATGAGGGAAAAAAGACATTGGTGAAATAAATGGGACGGCGAGAGCAATCCCATTTGTGTGTGCGTTAGAGATATATGAAATTTTATGTCAAAATTACGTAGGAGTGTGAAGCGTTTAAACAGGAAGGTTTATAATAAAACAGGAAAAAGTGAATAAGAGAAAATATGTAAGATTTCTGTATGGTCAACGAAAATGGTAAAAGTTGCGCAACATTGGTAAAAGGTCCAGAAGCTGGTGGAATATTCAGAGGATGATAAGAAACTAATAAATTCTTCAGACAAGAGATAACTATGGGGATAAGCTGGTATCGTCCACAGGGAAGAAATCGATGAATTAAACAGGTTTGAAATTAGAACTTGGCTTCTTTTTTTTTTTTTAATTGATGCACATAGCGTAAAAGATGACATTGTAAACAGAATATATCTCTTGTGAAAAAAGAGTGGAAAGTAGAGGGAGGGATGCAGCAGTTGTGTGTGTGTGTGTGTGTGTGTGTGTTTTATTATTTGCAATTGTCAACGAAAGCAGAAGTAGCGAGGGGAGGAAGAATTTGTGTAAGTGAATATACATGCGGTGGGGTCCATCCACGTACCGGTGTGTGTGTGTGTGTGTATTTATGCATGCACAAGTGGAAAGTTGGGACATATACATGAGTGCCAGTATAAGCATGTGTGTGAATGAATGTGTATGAACAATATATGTGTGGTGAGGCATCCACCTGCCGGTGTGTATGAGCTAAACAGACAAAACGGTGGTTGAATGTGTTTGAATGTACGTGCATGTGTTAAGAGTAGATCTGTGCAGGCATGCGCGATACTGCATGACTGTATGTGTGATTATGTAGGCGTTAACATGATGGTGAACGTGTATGTGTCAAGCGGACAAGGTGATAGATGTATAAAACTGTGTTTATATGCATATGTAAGCGAAAAATGTGGTCACAATAGGATATGTGTATATGTAGAAGCTGTATTAATACACAATGAGTATGGGTGTGAAGGTAGCGAGGAGTAAGATCTTAGTAGTGAGGAAGAGTGTGTATCGGATTTAATGGAATTACACATCTCTTCGTGGTAGTTCTTGAATAGGCAAGTACAAAATGCAAACTAGAATATTTCATGTAGGAATTCAAACACAAACACACACACACACAACACACATACACACACACACACCACACACATACACACACACAACACACCACATATATATATATATATATATATATATATATATATATATATATACAGGGTTGGACAAAATAATGGGAACACCTAAAGTTTTCAAACCAATTTATTTTAATATGGAGTAAGACCGCCTTTGGCAGTACTTACAGCTTGAATCCTATGAGGTATGGACTCGTACAAAGTTTGAATTGTTTCCAAAGGAATTTTGCCCATTCTTCATCTAAACAGTCTTCAGTTCTTGTAGTGATGATGGTGGAGGATATTGACTCCTTACTTGTTTTTCTAAAATGCACCATAAAAGTTCAATAATATTGAGATCTGGGGATTGTGGTGGCCAGATAAGACGTTCGCCTTCACTAGAATGTTCCTCATGCTATTCAGTAACAACTTAAACTGTGTGAATAGGTGCATTATCATCTTGAAAGATTGCGTTTCCTTCCGGAAACAGTTCCGTAACCATAGAATGAATTTGATCAGATAAAATGCTTAAATAGTCTTGACTATTAATTGTGCCATGAAAGGAAACCAAACCGGTGGATTTTCAAGATAACCCCCTCCCCGATCATCACAAATCCTCTTCCATGTTTAACAGTTGGAAGAAAGCAGGTGGTCAGAAATAATGTAAAGGATCACTCGTCCGAGAAAATAACATTCTTCCACTGCTCTAGGGACTATTACTTTAGGTTTTTACTCCACTGTAAATATTTCGCAATTTTTGCTTTTGAAAGTAGTGGTTTTCTCATTGCAGCCCTCCGGTGAAATCCGGCTTTGTGCCGCTCCTGGCGGACAGTTTTTGTGGAAACTGGGTCCTCGATGTGGTCATTAAGCTCTGCAGTAATTTTGGGAGCTGTACTTTTGTGATCCTTTCTAACAATTCACATCAGATTCCAACAGTCCCTATCTGGAAGTTTTGGTTTTCTTCTGGAGTTTTGTTTTGACGAGGAGGTTCTTCGCTCTTTCTCCAAGGTTGTCATTTCTTTCGAGAATTTTAATTACTTTTTTCTGATGATATGTGAAAAGAAACAGCAATTTTAGCAAAACATATTAAGCAACACTAATAATAAATCAAAAAACATAAAAATAAACAAGCTTTTGACGGTTTTATAGATATTTCACAATTATGATACTATGACGCTAGGTGTTTCCATTATTTTGTCCAACCCCTGTATATATATATATATATATATATATATATCAGTGAGTGCGTGGGTGGGTGAGTTTGTGTGTGTGTGTGTGTGTGTGTGTGTGTTTGTATGTGTGTGTATGTGTGTGTGTGTGTGCGTGTATGTGTATTGGAGACGCGTAGCCCAATGTTTATGGTGTTGCATTCACAATAGCTAGATTGCGGGGGTCGATTCAGGGATCGGGCAGCACGTTGTGTTCTTGAGCAAGGCACTTCATTTCGCGTTGCTCCAATCAAGTTAGCTGTAAATGCTTAACCCTGCGACGGACTAGCCTTCCGATCAGGGGATTGTTGGACTTCTTGCCTTGCCGGCAGGGCGGCATTATCTGAAAGCTATAACAGTGTGAGGAAACGCATTGTGACCAGCAATGTATAACAACATCCGACGACAGTTTGGGTGATCACGTGATATATATATAAATATAAAATTTTAAATAATGAGGGTGATAAATTGAATATTAATTTAATTAACATCAATTTAAAACCAGTAGATTAGCATATAAAAAAATCTGAAAATTCAGAAAATTGTAATACATGCGTATAATAAAGGATGACCACTAAGTGGACATCCAATATGCTAGAAGAACATCACATACGATCTAACTACAAGGAAAAGAATGTTCTCTAGAGAAATTCAGCAAACACCAAAACAGATGAAAATATGCAAAATACAGAATTAATGGTTTCGTCATTAACGATTTTACTTACGTAGGCGATCTTCTTCTAGCATATTGGATATCTACTTAGAGGTCATCCCTTATTATAGGCATATATATATATATATATTATATATATATAGCCGAAAGGTGTGCGTTTGTTGTATAGCCAAAAGACGTTCGTCTGTAGTTTGTGTATAATTCTAGCTTTCTTGTTCTTGTTTTCCTTTTTGTATACATTTTTGTTTGCTTTTCACAGAAGCTTAATTCTTTTTTTGCTTAATGTTCTAGCACTTGCCGGATTCGAGCGGTCTCGGTGGTAAAAAACTGCGAAACTGCTAGGACTATCCGGTCACTGACTGACGAGGGAATCGGCTGCGAATGCTCCGCGTATTTTGTTTTTCGTCCAGTTTCCGTTTGCTATGTGATCGTCTATTTTTTCCGTATGTTGTTTTTTGTTGGATTTCCATTTGTTGTGTTCTTTCTGCCCTACCCTTGATTTATCTATGCGGCGCAACGTACAGTGAAAATTTTTGGGTGGTCCAAATGAGAGTTTAACTCTCATTTCGAGCGTATACAACACACACACACACCACACACACACACACACGCGAACATTTAGCATATATATATATATATATATATATATATATATATATATATATATATACATAGCATAATATTATATATATATACTAGCAGTATCGCCCGGCGTTGCTCGGGTTTGTAAGGGAAATAACTATATAGCATTTTTAGTGAGTTATAGCAACAAAATAGCAAAAAAAGCATTTAAAAATGGAATAAAAAATGATGGTAATTTTGGTGTCTTCAAGCCATGAAGTCGTTGTTCTAAAAGAACGCTGGTCTCCTTGACAACGCTTTACGACGTTAATTTCCTTACACTTCCTTCCTCACAGCTTCACGAGGGAGGGAAGAAGGGGGAGAAGCAACACAGGTGCAGGTGTGTGACCATGGACGCCAACTCCGCCGCCATCGACACACGAAAAAATATGCGTTTAAAATGGAAAAAAAGATGTTAAATTATTTTTAAAATAGTTAGACTCATTGTAGACGGGCTCGATATGAATCACGACTATAAGATACCCGAATTTGGTTTTAAACTGCACCGCTAAATGTGGGAGTAGTTAGGAATCTAAATCTTAAGAGACAGACACTCAGACAACTACAGTTTTATATATATATATATAATATATATATATATATATATATAGAGAGAGAGAGAGAGAGAGAGGAGAGAGAGAAGGAGAGAGAGAGATCTTATATCTTTTACTTGTTTCAGCTATTAGACTGCGGCCACGCTAGGTTCTTTTTAGTCGAACAATTTTTAATCGAATGAATCGACCCCTATACTTGTCTTGTTTTTTAAACCTGGTATTTTATTGGTTTCTTTTGCCAAACCGTTATCTTGCGGGGAGTAAACACACACATACACAAAGACACTCACACAAACATACACATACACAAACATACACACACACAAACAAATTAATACGTACATAAGTGCAGGAGTGGCTGTGTGGTAAGTAGCTTACTTACCAACCACATGGTTCCGGGTCCAGTTCTACTGCGTGGCACCTTTGGCAACTGTCTTCTACTATAGCCTTGGGCTGACCAAAGCCTTGTGAGTGGATTTGGTAGACAGAAACTGAGAGAAACCCGTCGTGTGTGTGTGTGTGTGTGTGTGTGCGCGTGCGTGTGTGTATGTTTGCTCTCCCAACAGCGATTCACAGCCGATGCTGGTGTGTTTACGTCCCCGTAACCTTAGCGGTTCGGCAAAAGAGACTAGACTTACAAGAGATGTCCTGGTGGTTCGGACGATCTTGCGATTGTAATTTCAATTCCTAGACCGAGTAGGGCGTTGTGTTCTTGATCAAAACACTTCATCTCGCGTTGCTCTGCGATCACTTCTACACCTGATGCACGGCACACCGTGCCCCTGTGCGGGCAACTTCGATTTGATGGAGAAAGTGAGTTAATGTGCGACACGAACAATTGATTCATCATAAACAAATCATTTGTGCAGGTCATTCAGCAAAAGCCGAACGTTCATACGTCGTCTTCGACGGGAGACTTCGTGGTATGTATGTGTGTGTGTGTGTGTGTGTGTGTGTGTGTGTGTGTGTGTGTGCGTGCGTGTGTGTGTGTGTGTGATGTGTGTGTATGTATATATATATATGTGTATGTATATATGCGCGCAGGTATATCCATAGATGTATCAATATACATGTATATATATATATGTTGCAAGTCGACTCATGCAAGAAAGAAAGAAACGGAGAGAAGACTCCAGAGGGATGATGTTATAAGAGAGGACAATTTGGGCATAATGGTTAGTGCTGGAAAAGGGTGACTGGAAGCCCCAAGTGTGGTGAAAGATGGAGAGATAAGTGGGACGGGGGTACAAGATCAATTCTTCACGTATGTTTTTTTGTATTTTTATGTCATATACGCAAGTGAATGTGTACATATGTTCATTCCAGTATCTTTGGAAAGCTTTAAAAATCCTCGGAGTACCTTATAGGGATTGGATTTAAAGGATGTATCCAAGTATATTTAGTTCTTTCTTTTACTTTTATTTCCACGTTTTATGCAAATCTGCTGTTCCCTAGACCAGAGCTACTCAAAGTGGTGATCCATAGACTGGTGCCGGTCTACGAGTCATCAGCTGCTGGTACGCGGCGTGTTTCCAGAAAAGAAAGAAACATTATAAAATTCTTATGTAATATTGTATTATTTGTTTACAAAATAAATATTTAAAACATTCTCAACTTTTATTATATTCATTATATATATTGCTTCCGGTAAAAATTATTACTACTAAGAAATATTACCGATCTCTGGCACTTTGCAGAAAAAAACTGTCAGTGCGCCACATCAGATAGTTTGAGAAACAATCCCCTAGACTACTTCACCAATAATAATTGGTACTAATAACGACCTATAATTTGACTAGAAGTGTTATGAATTACACATGAGTTCACCACAGATGTTTGCTTTTACCCAGAACATTAGACAAGATATATACACACTCAGTGAGCAGCTGACCTCTATGATATCAGGTCTGTTGAGTTCGCTGTTCCAGTATTTCTTATTCTTAAAGATGTTGATATATTTTGGTTCGGCATATGACCATCTGGGCAATATTTTTGTAAATAATTTTGGTAACGTAAAACGCAAGCATCACTTGTAGGTAGAATTTGTAAGCACATGCTTTCGGTGTCTGTTCCGTTATGTGGAATAGTGGGCAAATGTCAGCTTGTATAACCCGCCGGACCGACCAATGCCTTGTGAGTCAATTTGGTAAACGGAAACCGTTTGGAATCTTGTCGTATGTGTGTGTGTACGTGCGTGTACGTATGTGTACGAGTGTGTGTGTGTGTGTGTGTGTGTGTGTGTGTGTATGTGCACGCCTGAGTTTATGTGTATGTATGTCCCACCCACCGTTTGACAACTAGTGTTGATTTGTTTTACTAAACCCTTTAAGGCGGTGCTCCAGCATGGCAGTAGTCCAATGACTGAATCAAGTAAAAGAAGGTATATTATATAGTAGTAATATCATATCCCATGCGAAAGTGGTACGTTGCTGTTATTGTTTGGAAACTCTTGAAGTTCTACTTGATACCTTCTGGTAAAGTGCAATCAGCATTTTCTATTGTAATATAGTAAAGAGAAGGCGACGAGCTGGCAAAAACGTTAGTATGCCGGGTGAAATGCTTAGCCGTATTTCGTCTGTCTTTACGTTCTGAGTTCAAATTCCGCCGAGGTCAGCTTTGTCTTTCATTCTTTCGGGATCGATAAATTAAGTACCAGTTGCGTACTGGAGTCGATCTAATCGACTAGTACTCTCCCCCAAAATTTCGGGTCTTGTGCCTAGAATATAGTGGTTAAAAAAAGGTAGCGAGAGGCAGAAATGCGTAGCCGTATTTCGTCTGAGTTCAAATACCGCCGAGGTCGACTTTGCCTTTCATCCTTTCGGGGTCGATTAAATAAGTACCAGTTACGCACTGGGGCTGATGTAATCGACTTAATCCGTCTGTCTATCCTTGTTTGTTTCCTCTGTGTTTAGACCCTTGTGGGTAGTAAAGAAATAGGTATTTCGTCTGTCTTTACGTTCTGAGTTCAAATCACGCCGAGGTCGACTTTGCTTTTCATACTTTCAGGGTCGATAAAATGCGTACTGGGGTCGATCTAATCGACTGACACCCTCCCAAAAAATTTCGGGCTTTGTGCCTAGAGTAGAAAAGAATGTACTAGTTAAGAGCTATTTTTGTTCCTAAAAGAGCCAAGAATATATTCTTTAAAGTGGGACGACACATATCAATCACAGGTCCAAGAAAGATTATTCTTTCTAACCAATTGCTGTACTTAGCTATATATATATGTGTGTCAGTATGTATACATGCGCATGTCCATAACAGCTGTGCAGACAGGCATTTTCTCAATGACTGTCTGCATTTAAAAATGTACATAGATATCGATAGAAGTGACAGAGAGAGATTAATAGACAGATATAGGTAACTGTGTGCGTGCATATGTATTTGTGTGTATACAGGTTTGTGCATATATATGTGTGTATATGTATGGCTTTTCTTTGTGCCAGCGTGTATGCATATATATGTATGTTTGTGTTTGTGTGTGTGTGTGTTTTTGTGCACGCGCGCGCATATTTGTGTGTGTTTGTGTATGCGTGTGTGCGAGTGTGTGTTTGTGTGTGTTAAGAGTATATATGTATGGGAGAGAATGTGTGTGCATGTATGTATGTTTGAATGCTTCTGAGCGTCTGTATGTATGTATCTGTGTGTTTATATCTGTGCATGCATGTGTGTATGTGTGTGTGTGTATGTGTGTCTGTGTATTTGTTCGTGTGTGCGTGTATGTGTATGCGTATGAATCAGATTAGGACTTATGATAATCAAATTAGCATTTTGAAAAATAGAATGATCATTATCTGTAAGAATGGTTTAGAAAGAGAGAAAGGAAAACAAAAAGGGTGAGGAAGACAACGAGGAGGAGGAAAAGGAGGGAAAGGACGAGGAGGAAAAGATGAAGGGCAAGGAGGAGGGAACGGAGGAGGAGGAGGAGGAGGAAGGAGGGAGATGACGACGAGATTTGAAGAAGGGTGACAGAGAAAGTGGTCCTAAGTTATTCTCGTAATGGAAATCAACGAAACCTAAATCCTAGAATAAATTAGTTTACTAAAATAACGATTGCTGTTGTGGCATTCAGTGGTGTTTAACAAACGTGCGTGCGTGGTGTGCATGCATGTGTGTGATTATGCACGAGAGGGCATGTCAGTGGAGTACCTAGACTGTGTGCGCCGCCTCAAAGTAGCCCTTGAGTTTGTAATCATCGAGACCGCAGGCTCCTAGTCGCATACAAGTTTATACAGCATAAAACGTCGTCAACTGGGTTGGACCGGTCCTCTACCCCAGCTTAGCTACTCTTCTGATGTATGTATTTATGTATAAAACTAAATACACACACATGTACACAGACATGGCTGTGTGATAAGAAGTTTGCTTCCCAAACACATGGTTCTGGGTTCAATCCTACTGCATAGACACCTTGGCCAAATATCTACTGCGACATCCTCGTGCCGACCAAAGCTTTGTGAGTGTTTTGGAAGACGGAAACTGAAAGAAGCCGGTCGTATATATGCGTGCGTGTGCATGTGTGTGTTTGCATGTGTGTGCATGTGTGTATATCTGTAGGTATATATATATATATATATATATATATATATATATACACCACACAACATACGCACGTACACACATTCACAGACATACATATATATATATATAAATAATTATTATCATTATCATTATTGTTGTTGTTATCATTGTTATCATTTATTATTATTGTTGGTATTATTATGATTATTATCATCTATAATATTAATGTGCCGACTAGTTTTTGTACCTGTGGTGTGTGTCACACACGCATGCACAGATATAAACACACAGATACATGCCTACAGACGCTCACAAGCACTCAAACATACATACATGCACACAGAGAGAAGTGAGAGAGAAAGAGAGGAGAGAGAGTGAGAGATTCAGTGGGTGGTGACGGCTTTCGTTTTGTGTTTTTAAATGTTTATCACGCCGCAAGGAAAGTAGATACATAGATCGAAAGAAAAGTTGATACATAGATACGTACACACATTGTTAAATTAAAAGCGGGAGAGAAGAGGGATACAAAGGAAGTGAGAGAGAAAGAGAAAAATTTATAGAGACTGTAGATACATAGATCGAAAAAACAGTTGATACATAGATATATAGATATTGTTAAATCAAAGACAAATAACTACAGCAAATATTGGATGTCACTTTCACTTTTCATTACCACTCGAGGATAAAATTAACTCGCAAGTGGCTAAGTACTCGACAGAAATGCATACCATTAACATAGTTCTCAGGGAGATTCAACCTCACACAAAATATGACAGCTGAGTGGACTGGAACAAGATAAACCTTCAAGTGGTTGGAAGAAAACGAAATAAGATCCCATATAGGGTCAAGAAAATCTTTTTAGTCGTTAGGGTCACTATAGGTGTTAATCCAGTCCTGACAGCGGCATTTGTGGGTCTCATAGATCTGGAAGCCAAGCCCCCAGATAAACACCGATGCGCAGGCTGTTGTTATTAATCTGAGCGTGAGTCGAGGACGACTACACAATGGAATAGCAATTATTTCGTCTTAGCTTTCACTGCTTATTCTAAATACGATATTTTTGCCTTACAATATAGAACATTTCCTTTTCTTTCACTTCTTTTTTAAAATGGCACTCCGTCTGTTACGACGACAAGGTTCCTGTTAATCTGATCAACGGAACAGTTTGCTCGTACAATTAACGCGCAAGTGGTTGAGTACTCCACAGACATGCATACCACAATGTAGTTCTCAGGGAGATTCAGTCTCACACAGCTACAACTCATTCTTGCAAGCTGAGAGGATTGCAGCAAGGTGAAGTAGAGTACCTTGCTCAACAACACAGCGCGCTGCCGTTATTCGTACTCTTGACTTTATGATCATGGGCCGAATACCCCTAACTACTGAGCCACGCAGCTTCACTCTCTTAACCGTAGAGAAAAGCAGTGAAGCAATATAGACAGAGAGAGAAAGGAAAACATCAGTCAATTACAATGACAGGCTGAAATACGATCGATCTTTTCTAGCTTCTTTACTTTTAACAATGAACAAGAGGGAAAGACATTTATGTAAATCTACACACGCACGCACACATATGTACACAGAAATGGCTGTGTGGTAAGAAGTTTGCTTCCCAAACACATGGTTCTGGGTTCAATCCTACTGCATGGCACCTTCGCTAAGTGTCTACTTCCATATCCTCGCGCCGACCAAGTGTTTTCAGGTGTTTACGTTTTGATCCTGGAAGTTCTAGAACGATCGAGTGTTAGTTCTCTTCTTTCCCCCACCGGTACTTATTCGCCTTCTTTCATAGTTCGTCATATCTTTTAGTTGAAGGGAGAGACCATGTTTTTTCCTACAAACTACAAACAAGCCCCACTTCTTTTCCTTCTCTTTTTTTCATACAAAAACTAATGCAAATTTCGAACGGGGTACAGCTGTGCAAAGTGCCCAGAAAATGGGTAACACCCCTTACTAAATGGATGGGGGAGAAAACTTGTCAACAGTGGCTACACGGAATTCAGCTCTTACTTTAAAGAGTCTCTTCTACTATAGCCACAATCGACCACCAAAGCCTTGTGAGCGAATTTGGTTGACGAACACTAAAAGAAGCCCATTTGATATAATATATATATATATATGTATGTATAAAAGTATATATATATATATATATATATATATATATATATATATATACATACATATACATATATATATATGTGTGTGTGTATGTGTGTGTATAAAAATATATATATATGTGTATATATATATATATGTATGTATAAAAGTATATATATATTTGTATCGACAAAGATTGCATTCCCAGAATACAGAATGATACCTTTAGTGAGCACATTGAGAATGCGCAAAGCAACTACTACCACAATTTTTAATCTTTCCATTTTACCAATGTGCAATCGGAACACCAACACAAATTAGACTAAACAAGGAAACATTCTTCATTGAAAAATACAAGCCCAAACTTAACCATTCCAACATACTTACACAGAGAAATTCACTCCAAAAGAAAGGCAAGAAATTTTAAGCGATTATCTTCCTTACACCGGAAGAAATCACTTATTACCTCCCCTTATCTGGAACTCTTTTCAACATAAATATAACGATAACTCTTCTCAACGTAAACATAACGATGTAAGAAATTTGAAAAGCTGAACGCGAAACGGTCATTTCTTCAAAAACTATGTCATTGTAGGAAAAAAATTTATAACATCCTTCAAAAATATTGACTCAAATATATTTTTTTTAACCTTTTAAAACAAGCCTTTTTTCACTTTTACTATTTTCTATATATATATATATATATATATATATATATATATATATATATATAAAGAAACACAGAAAATGGAGATAACATTGATGAACAACAATTGATTTGCATCAATTATTTAAAATGTTATCTCCATTTTCTGCTTTCTTTAAATTTTGATTCCTGATAAACTCCTTGCTTTTTACCTATAATTTATGAGCATAAGATTTTTGCCTATATTTAAATATAGATGATATACCGATAGTGTTTTGGATACTTTTATCCCTTAGACGGTTATTTTAATCTCGAACCCAACTAACCTTATATATATATATACATTATAATTTAAATTTAAATCTACATCTTTGTCTGTATATCTACCTTCTCTATAATGTTGCCACTTGATTTTAAAACTTTTGGATTAATGGAAAACCTCTATAATTGGCTGATGAGTACTCAGCATCTTCAATCTGCTATAATACTTACAACATTTAATAAAATAATGTAGTACGAAACGATTGTACCAAATTACCGGAGTCATTCTTGTTGCTTATTTTGAGTATATATATGTATGTATGTATGTATGTATGTATGTATGTATGCATGTACGTATGTATGTATGTATGTATGTACGTATGTATGTATGTATGTATGTATGTATGCATGTACGTATGTATGTATGTATGTATGTATGTATGTATGTATGTATGTATGTATGTACGTACGTACGTACGTATGTATGTATGTATGTATGTATGTATGTACGTACGTACATATGTATGTATGTATGTATGTATGTATGTATGTATGTATGTATGTATGTATGTATGTATGTATGTGTTTATGTCTGTGTTTGTCCCCCACCATTCTGATGGAATAAGCACTGACTTACAGGGAATACGTCCAAGGGTCGATTTCTTTGACTAAAGGGTGGGCTTTAGACTCAATTAAGACGGCTATATGAAGCTACTGGAGATTATAGACCAAGCCTGGATTGAGACGGTTGCTGCTGGAGGGCCATATGTGTGACAGCGAGATTTGGCTGGGTCATAAGCTGAAAGAAAATTTTTCCAACTTCACCAGCCCCAATTTCTGGCTTCCTGATATCCCCTTTCGTAATCTCATGGGTTGCTATATGTGGGGTAGATTCTGCTTGTAACACTGAGGCTGAGCTGTTAGCCAAGATCGAAAACCTTCCCAGGGACAGAGTGAAGAACGCATGCGCCAGGTTCCACAACCGTTTTGAGGCCGCGAGGGAAACTTAGGGCAGCTACCCTGAACAAACTATTAACACCCAGCCATAAATCAAGTTGATATTTAAAGATTTTATCAAAATACTTTTATTTTGAAATGTGATATTTGTCTTTTATGAAACTTGCCAATTTAGGCCTGAACACCCAGTATTTATGTGTGCTTGTGTGTGTGTATATGTATGTATGTATGTATGTATGTATGTATGTATGAATGTATGTATGTATGTATGTATGTATGTATGTATGTATGCATCTATGTATGTATGTATGTATGTATGTATGTATGTATGTATGTATGCATGTATATATATATATAATATATATATATATATATACATATATATATATATATTAATATACCTCAACTTTAGAATAAAAGAAAAAATAATATACACACACAAATACTACACTCAATAGAATCCATTACTAATCAGCCCCTTCATAGCTATATTTACATTCATATTCTCCCTTCTCTGTTTTTCTTCTTCTTCTTCTTCCTCTTCTTCTTCATCATCATCGTTATCATCATCATCGGCATCATCATCATCGCCACCATCATCACCACCATCTTCTCCTTCTCCTCCTTCTTCTTCTTCTTCTTCTTCATCATCATCGTTATCATCATCATCGTCGTCATAATCATCACCACCATCACCATCATCGTCATCTTCTCCTTCTCCTTCTCCTTCTTCTTCTTCTTCTTCTTCTTCTTCTTCTTCTTCTTCTCCACCCCCTACCCCTTAAGTTTGTCACTAATGTTTTTTAGTATAACACCTACGCTAATTCTATAAGAAGCCTGTCAATATAAATATTCTCCTGAATTGAACTGAGACTGCCAGCCGCCACTGACCATTCAAAATACGACCATCAGGCACTCCCAGATTCTCCCACCCCCCTTTCCTCACCAGCCTTCTCTCTACTACCCTACCCAAGAGCTCACAACTACCTCGAACACCACAAGTGCAAACAAGGGAGTCAGAGAAAGGCAGAATGCCACTTAAATCTGAACACTACTATAGAAATATTCTTTTAAAAAAACTTTTCTTCTAATTTTTCTAAATTTAATATTTAATCGTTACAGTTGAAAAGGTCTCAAAATGACCGAAACCGGTACTGAAATGTTCATATAAAATTATTTTAGCATTTTCTATTTTTTACTTGTTTTTTCATATATATAATATATATATATATATATATATATATATATTATATATATTATTATATGTATCTCCAAACCTTCTAATATATGCATGTATATATGTTTGTATGTATGTATGTATGTCGAAGGAAGACCCTTCCTTCTGGAAGTGTAACAGCGATGTCCTTCCTGACACCCCTCCTTACTTTCTCATGTGCAACTCGAGATTCTCAAAAGTGGCTGTCCCCTCATGCACAATCCTTCTCCACCTGCTACGATCAATAGCTATGCCTTTCCATGTGTCAGGAGAGATGCAAGCATCTCTTAAGGAAGCCTTCAGCAAGTCCTTATACATCTTTTTTGGTTTATGGGGAGGTCGTTCTCCTTTAGCTAACTCTCCATAAAAGAGTTGTTTTGGCATCCTTGAATCCTTCATTCTGACCAGATGACCACCAGACATGCAATGTCTGTGCAAGACCCTGCCTCAGTAAAGCTGGACTCAAGAGTCATCTTCGTAGTCATAAAGCGAGACAGATGAGTGACAACCTGGCCACTGGTGGTGGTGTAACACGCCATACTAATCATATCTATCGGGAATGTGGAGGAGAGTGTAATTCGGCAGGAGGACTTAAACGACATGCAAAGGTACATGAAGCCCTGTTACAACTACAGCCGGCTATTACCAGTAAAGGTTTTAGTTGTCAATTTTGTACAAGACATTGTAGATCTTTAGCTGGGCTAAAAAGTCACATTCGATCACAGCACCAATAACGGTTAAGCTTCGTACAATGGCCATACTCGATAACGAGGGGTCAGCCATAATGTATGTATGTACATATACATATTTACATACGTTAAAAAGTTAACGCCTGCCTCAAATCTATTGGCCACTTGACTGGGATGTATCTGTTTCCATGCCACGTAAATAGGCGCAGGAGTGGCTGAGTGGCAAGAAGCTTGCTTACCAACCACATGGTTCCGGGTTCATTCCCACTGCGTGGCACCTTGGGCAGGTGTCTTCTAATATAGCCTCACAAGGCCGATCAAAGCTTTGTGAGTGAATTTGGTAGACGTGAATTTGAAAGAAGCCCGTCGTGTGTGTGTATGTGTGTGTGTGTGTGTGTTGTGGTGTGTGTGGTGTGTGTTTGTGTGTCGTTTGTGTGTCTGTGTTTTTCCCCACATATATATATTATATGCACTTAGCTTAGATTTTCCTTGGTGCTGGCC
>NW_021823935.1:15000-21139 GCF_006345805.1 Octopus sinensis | reverse complement strand
CTGGGGTCGATGTAATCGACTTAATCCGTTTGTCTGTCCTTGTTTGTCTCCTCTGTGTTTAGCCCCTTGTGGGTAGTAAAGAAATATAATATATATATATATTATATATATATATATATATATATATATATATAGTGTTGTATTATATATATGTGCGGGTACTGTGGTGTGTGTGTGTGTGTGTGTGTGTGTGTGGTGTGTGTTGTGTGTGTGTGTGTAACTACATCCCAAAGATGGAGCTTTGTATCTTGTTGGAACCGGCGGCTCCCTCCTTAATGGAAGATTTATAATAATTAAAAAATAGTTCAAGCATACATACATACATACATACATACCATACATACATAATACACACAAACACCACACACAATACATACATACATACATACATACATACACACACGCACACAAACATACATACCTACATACATACATAAATACATACATACATACATACATACATAAATACATACATACATACATACATACATACATAAATACATACATACACACACACACACACACACACACATACATACATACATACATACATACATACATACATAAATACATACATACACACACACACACACACACACATACATACATACATACATACATACATACATACATACATACATACATACATACACACACACACACACACACACATACATACACACACACATACATACATACATACATAGATACATACATACATACATACATACATACATACATACATACATACATGCATGCATACATACATATACGATTAACAAGATTTCTAGGGACTCAATTATTTCATATCAACTGTACAAGGTGGTGATAAATGGACGACAAACCAAATCAACGATACGGTTTCAAAGCTTGCTTGTTACATTTCATAACCAATTACCAAAGGTTAACGATATTTCGGTCACCCCAATATCCCTGTTGACTTTTGTGTCTCTTTCTTAAAACGGATTTCACTCGGCGTTCGAATATAATAATAATAATAATAATAATAATAATAATAATAATAATAATAATAATAATATTAATGCTTAGCGGCATTTCGTCTGTCTTTTTACGTTGAGTTCAAATTACGACGTGGTTGACTTTGCCTTTCATCCTTTCGAAATCTATGATATAAGTAGTTGACTGCTGGGGTCGATGTAATCGACTTATCCTCTTCCCCGCGAAATTTAGGTCTTGTTACCAAATTTGAAATCGTCATCATCATCATCATCATGTCTTTCATCCATAATTTGTCTTTCATCCTTTCGGGGTCGATAAATAAAGTACTAGTTGAGTACTGGAATCGAAGTAATCGACTACCTCCTCCCCTAATATTTTAGAAAGGATTATTATTATTATTATTATTATTATTATTATATTAGTATTATTATATTATTATTGAGTGAGAGAGCAGCGCATACCATCAAAGTGACACTGAGGTAAAATATACCCATCATGATTACCCATCCGATAAGGATAAATCAGACGCATGCATCACAACCATATATGCGCGACATGGTGATTTCATATCAAGAGAAACAGCACATGACCTTGCAGGCGGAGCTCAGTTAGAATTTTCTTCAGGTCGAATACCCCATCACGTTCAAAAGGTCTCTGAATAAGGATTGTTTAAGGATGTTGAAAGAAGCACCCACGTTTCCAGAGGTTAATTATCCAAACCCCCAAAGAATCCATCTCAACACATGGCTATGATGCTCCCCCACTACTTCTGCTTGTGATCAGAGATGCACATATCGTCAGCTACTAAAGAACATGCTCAACTACCTGAGGTCAAACAACTGACAAGCAAATCTGTAGTATTGAGCAGAATATTTGCTGTAGCCCATCTTTTATACCAAGACAAAACTATGTACATGATAACACTTCCAATCAGTTAAGATCGGAAGCCATGAAAGCCAGCCACTGCCTGTTATTGCATCAGGACATATTATTATTATTATTATTATTATTATTATTATTATTATTATTATTCAGTAGTTTTATTTTTTTTTATTTTATAGCGTGCTTTCACTTCACTACCGAGCGCAGCTCTGTGTGCCTTGGGTATGTGTCTGTGATTTGTTTGTGATGCTCTGATGGTTTATTGTATGGAAAGTGTTCTGCGTAGGATGTGTGTGCAGTGCACCTAGTAGTGCAATTTTCTGTATGTTATATGTGTTTGTAAGTCCTGGTGTTTTTGTTATGTATTTGTCTGAATATTTTTTATCATGCCTAATGCACCTACTATGATATAGAGAATTGTTTCTGTTTTCAGATTCAAATTCTAGTTACCTCTATTCCAGGTCTGTATTTGAGAGTTTCTCCATTTCTTTAGAGACACGTTGTCATCAGCCGGTATTTTGATACATCAATTAGAAAGCATTTGTTTTCTTCATGGTCTCTGACAACTATATCTGGTCTGTTGGCCTTAATTTCTCTATCTGTGTGTATCGGCATATCCCAGAGTATGGTGCTTTCTCGTTTTCTGTGACCTTTTCTGTGTTGTGTGTGCCATATACCATCTTTTTTCTGTTGTTATTCCATAATGTTGGCATAGCTTCCATGTATGTAGGTTCCAACTCTGTCATTGTCTGTGAATATTCCTCTTAGCCAGGACTGGGCAGCGAGCTAGAGATATATATGATTTATTGTTCTTGTCCATCTCCATATTTCTGCAGTTACTTGTAATATTTCTTTTCATTACATGTTTTGGTAATTCTGGTGGGGAGGCTTTGGTCTTGTGCTGCAATTAAAAATCACTCTGTTTCTGCTTGAGTCCTGAGCTTCTCAACCATTGCTGGGATTTTTTCTTTGTCTATTTCTTTTGCGTTTAGTTTAGTCCAGTTTACCATGAAGGGGCTTTTCTTGCCATCGTTTTATCATGATTCGTTGCTGTTCTATTTTTAGTTAGGATTTCATTTGTTTTATAGCTTTGTTGTTTTTCATCTTTTCTTATCTTCTTCTAGTTTATTAGGTGGTATGATTTCTTGTTTGTATTTGTCAGCTTCCTTAAATACTGAGAACAGTTTTGTTTTGCTCGTGTTTGCCGCTATCTGGATCAGTTCTTCCTTCTTCTGAAGTAGATATTTTTGCAGTCTATGGTGGTTATTTTATAGTAGTTTTCCAGCTGTATAAGGCCTCTACACCTTCTATTACGTTGTATATATAGTCTTTCTATGTCAGATTTTGGGTGATGCATCCTAGATCCTGTCATATTTTTTCTTGTTTTCCTATCTATTTTGGTCAGTTCATTTCGTGTCCAGTTAAGGATATTGTAGCTGTAACTATAACTGGGACAGCTAAAGTGTTGATACCTATTATCTTGTTTTTGGCATTGAGCTCTGTGTTAGTTGATTTCTAATAAGTCTATAATATCTTTTTTTAATTTCTCTTTCATTTGTGTGTGTTGTTGTGCTTATCTAGTTCATGGATTCCTAAGTATTTGTAAGTTTGGCTTTGGTCTAATTCTTTTATTTCATTGGTTTTATCTAGTGTGATGTTGTTACTCTTAACTAGTTTTCCTCTTTTCATGGTTACTTTGGCGCATTTTTCTAATCCAAATTCATATCTATTTCTTTGGTAAATCCATGAACTGTCTTTAATAGTGTTTCAGCTGTTGTCATTTGCAGCGTATAGGTTTAGGTCATCCATATATAAAAGGTGGCTGATCGTTTTGCCGTAAACATTTATATCCGCATCCAGTTCTATTTAGCATATCAGATAGAGGTGACAGTGCAAGCAGAAAAGGAGTGGAGAGAGCGTGTCTCCATGGAATATTCCTTTACTAATGAGGATGTCTTTGGTTTGCATGAGTCCTCTTTGTTTGGAGGTGTGTAGACTGTTTGCCATTATTCATAGAGTGCTCTATGACATTTTATGATTGTTGTGCTACTTGTTAATGGCTAGTGTTTCGAGGATCCATGTGTGGGGATGCTAATCAAACGCCTTTTGTAGTCAATCCGGGCCATACTGAGGCCTTTCTCTTTTGTGGCTGTCTTCAGTTATGGCTTTATTAATCCTAGTTGATCTTTACAGAATGAGCCTTTGCGGCATCCTTTCTGTTCTTCTGGGAACAGTTTGTTTTCGTCCAGGTGCTTGTTCAGCCTTTGTGATATTATTATTATTATTATTATTATTATTATTATTTATTATTATTATTATTATATTATTATTATTGAAGGCAGTGAGCTGGCAGAAACGTTAGCAAACCAGTCAAAATGCTAAGTGGTATTTCGTCCGTCTTCACGTTCTGAGTTCAAATTCCGCCGAGGTCGATTTGCCTTTCATCCTTTCGGAGCGTTGAAATAAGTACCAGTTACGCACTGAAGTCGATGTAATTGACTAGCTCCCCTCCAAAAGGTTCAGGCCTTGTGCCTATAACAGAAAGGATTATTATTGTTATCATTATTATTGAAGGCGGCGAGCTGGCAGAATCGTTAGCATGCCGGACAAAATGCTTAGTGGCACTTAGTTCATCTTCACGATCTAAGTTCTAATTCAGCTGAGGTTGATTTTGCCTTTCATCCTGTCAGAGTTGATAAAATAAGTACCAGTTGAGCACCTCCTCCCAAATTCTAGGCCTTGTGCCTATAATAGAAAGGATTATTATTATTATTGTTATTATTATTATTATTATTATTATTATATTATTATATTATTATTATTACTACTATTATTATTATTATTATTATTATTATTATTATTATTAATTATTATTATTATTATTATCAATAATATTAATACGCTAACTTTTTGTTTTTGTACGTACCTGTTGTGTGCGTCACACTTCAAGGAAATGGCAAAGCGAAGAGATGAGAGAGGAGGAGGACAGAGAGGAAGTAAGAGAGAGAGTGAGAAAGAAAGGGAGAGTGAGAGAGAAAGTGAGAGAGAGAGAAAGAGAGAGAGTGAAAGAGACTGTGAGTGGTGACAGCGATCGTTTTGTGTTTTTAAATGTTTCAGAGGAAGTAAGAGAGAAAAAGAGAAAGAGAGAGAAGGAGAGTGTGAAAGAGACAGTGAGTGGTGAGGCGTTCATTTGGTGGTTTTAAATGTTTCAGAGAGGACGTAAGAGAGAAAGAAAGAGAGTGAGAAAGAGAAAAAAGTGAGAGAGAAAGAGAAAGAGTGAAAGAGACAGTGAGTGGTGATGGCGGTCGTTTTGTGTTTTTAAATGTTAATCACATCGCAAGAGAAGTAGATACATAGATACATATACACATTGTTAAATCAAAAGTGGGAGAGAAGAGGGACACAAAGTAAGTGAAAGAGAACGAGAGAAAGTGTGAGAGAGAGAGAGAGAGAGAGTAGATACATAAATCCAAAGAAAAGTTCATACATAGATACATAGACACACAAATATTGGATGTCAATTACACTTTTCATTACCATGCGAGGATAAAATTAACTCAAAAATGGCTGAGTATCCACAGATATGCATAACATTAATGTAGTTCTCAGTGAGATTCAGCCTCACACAGAATATGACAACTCTGGCCCCTTTGAATCACAGCTACAACTCGAGACATATATATACGAATGTATTTGTGTGTGTGTATAGGTTTGGTTAGTTAAAACATGTTTGCAATAAGGTGTGCATGCTAGAAATAAATGCAAATTACCAAACTTCATTCATATATCATTTATTTTTTCATCCCTTTGCATTTTAATTGTACATTAGTTCTTTGAATATGTACGATGTATTTTAAGGATAAATAGTAATTCCGTTTACGTTTGTGTAACTGAGATATTTTGGTTGGACCATGTAGTCATTGAGGTTACATTATTTTCTATATTCTGTAACTGTCACAATATACTTTTATCTAGGCCTGAAATTTTTGTGGGGAGGGGACCAGTTGGTTAGATCGACCCCAGTACACAACTGGTACTTAATTTATCGACCCTGAAAAGACAAAAGGCAAAGTCAACCTCAGCAGAATTTGAACTCAGAACATAGACAAGATGGTCACAATATACAAACATTTCTTATGGCACCAGTACACTCTTTACAGATACTTTCATTTTTTATGTTTTCCGTGAATTTTTCACAGGTCCAGCTAGGGGTCTTTTCCTTTTGAACGGCAGTTTTCAACACAATTTCTAGTTAACTAAACACTTTTAAACTTCGTATACTGGTAGAATGAGTTTA
>NW_021823935.1:0-10000 GCF_006345805.1 Octopus sinensis | reverse complement strand
AGTAAAAAAAAGATACACATACGTATATCTTATATATTTTATGTACACACACAAGCACGCGCGCGCACACACAAACACACACACACAAGCACACACAAGCACACACACAAACACACACACACAAGCACACACACATACATACACTACATAAAGAGAAATCATAATTGTGTATATATCAAGAAGTGCACGTCATTTTGGCGTCTTCTACTTTACCCCACGACTGACCATAAATGCATACATACACACATACATACATACACACATGCATGCATACATAAATATATAAATACATACATACATACATACATACATACATACATACATACATACATACATACATACATACATACATACATATTAAAGAAAATACCTACCCTGAACTATTGAGAAACTTGTAGTTACTCTATCCTGATTACAAGTTCAGGTTTATACCTGTAATTATTGGGGCATTGGGATTTATAACAAACTGTTTAAGTACCAATCTTGTGAAATTAGGCTTCTCAAAACCAAAAAGGAGAAAACTGATTTGAAGACTACAGATCCAATCCAACACTGGAACTGTAAAAATCTGTAAAACTTTCCAGAAGTTTATCATTTAAATATATATGCACATGTCTAGACATGCAAGTGAGAATAGGTACATAAAACAAAGCATACAAATCTGCACATATACTGACTCCAAATACTTCACATGTGGAAGCACTCCGTCGGTTACGACGACGAGGGTTCCGGTTGATCCGAATCAACGGAACAGCCTGCCCGTTGTGGTGAAAGAGTACAGCAGGGATCACCACCATCCCCTGCCGGAGCATCGTGGAGCTTTAGGTGTTTTTCGCCCAATAAACACTCACAACGCCCGGTCTGGGAATCGAAACTGCGATCCTATGACCGCGAGTCCGCTGCCCTAACCACTGGGCCATTACGCCTCCACTCTTCACATGTACACACATGAATAAACAAACACCCTGTTGTTGATGTTGAAATTCCAACGAAGGATCCTTGAATCTAGGTTAGAAACCGGTTCTTTCTGTATTGGCAAGAAATCTTGAAATAAAAAATGAATAATGACATAGAGACGTACATTCTCGTTCATTTCGTGTTGGAGCAAACTATGTAATTTGTGATATATAAAATAATGTCAATTGTTGCGAGTGCGGTGTATAAGTTGTGGTGTATATAATGTTATTTAAGAAGCATATATTAGTGTGTATATAATGTAATTTGTATTGTAGTTATCGTATTATTTGTAGCATGCCTGTAGCTAAGAGGGTACTATGGACGGTACTATGGCGGCGAGCTGGCAGAAACGTTAGCACGCCGGGCGAAATGCTTAGCAGTATTTCGTCTGCCGTTACGTTCTGAGTTCAAATTCCGCCGAGGTCGACTTCGCCTTTCATCCTTTCGGGGTCGATAAATTAAGTACCAGTTACGCACTGGGGTCGATGTAATCGTTTGTCTGTCCTTGTTTGTCCCCTCTTTGTTTAGCCCCTTGTGGGTAGTAAAGAAATAGGTACTATGGACGGCACTGCCCCCTCACTATTCAACAGTGCACTCTCAGAGTTAGAAAAACAATCGTCGTCATCTTCATCTGTAACAATGTCATCATCATCATCAGCGTCGTCGTCATCACCACCACCACCACCACCACCACCACCACCATCACCACCACCATCATCATCATCATCATCATCATCATCATCATCATCATCATCATCACCATCAAGGATTACTTTGTCTAAGGTAAACCGTGTTTTAGAAACTTAGACACATACAGCCACATTGGAATACATTTAGTCTGTTAATCAGGGCTGTCTTGGCGCTAAGCAATAACGACAATAAGTGAACGAATGCTCGACCTACTAGAAATAGCAGCCAGATATCTCTCTAAACCACATCTTACGTTTTAACAAGAAGAATATGCACGCCCGTCTACATCCGGACACACGATATCTAAAAACAAGACCCGGTGGTCACAGCCGGAATGCTTTTGATCATAGTTTTGCTTAGTGTAATTATATTATAGAGAAAAGCAACAGCAACAACAAAAATAACAACAACAGCAGCAAACAACAGCAACAACAACAACAACAACAACAACGGTGGCGGTGGCGGTGGCAGTAGTGGAAACATGCTCATTTGTAGTATATCTGATAATGAACAAAAACACTAGAATAAGTGAAGCGAAACCGGAAGAATCAATTCCTTTAAGGAAATTTGAAAGCGGAAGTATCGATGTTTCACTGAAATTTAAAACCGGAAGACGTAACATTTCACTGAAATTCGACACATAACTGGAGTTGTCTCCGATGACAGCTGTAGGCTTCTTCTGCTGCTTTTTGCTAAATTGACACAAGATGTCGCAATAAGTGTAGCTTGCAGTGAGTGATTTATGCGGTTTAACTCACATGCAAAACACATTTCCATCAAGGTTGATAGACATGCTAGAAATAACAGCTAAATCTCAACTCAACTCCTTCCCTCGTCTCTGCTGTTTTAAATCTGGAAATATAAATAGACTGTGTAGTGATATTGTTTGTTCTGGGGTATGCAGGTATTTGAAAAAAACCTCACGGAGTGACGACTGTGCCCTGTGTAGTTATGGGTTGCTCTTTGGCAAGACATAGCACCCGTTCAGTAACCCTACAAGGGATATGACAAAATCAAGGGGACTGCAGCATGGCGGATTGTGAAGAGGCAGCGGATGAGTTCCACTGAGCCATTGATACTGAGCGGAGGAAGCCCAGAAGATCAATGGTTAGGATCTCCAAACTCTATCAAAAGAGTAACTGCAACGCATCCATAGGGGTAGCGTCCATGGTTTTATAACAAGCTAATGAAAGATTCACAATGATTCAAGCTCCCAATTCAAATTTATAATAATGGAATTGGATGGCGACACAGAGAATCTACGGAAGCAGCTCTCTCAAGAAAAGATTGTTTGTTCGTTTGAGACTGAACAGAGGCTAACAATAACAATTTCTTCAGTTTATCTTTATATATAAAAGTGAAGTTGTATGAGTGTCTGTCTCCTACGATTTAGATTCCTAACTACTCTCACATTTTGCGGTGCAGTTTAACCAAAAGCGGGTAACTTATAGTTGCGATTCATATCGAGCCCTTCTGGGTATTAGTGCGCGTCTACGATGAGTCTACGATTTAAAAAAAATTTACCATCATTTTTTCCCATTTTTAATGTATTTTTTTGCTATTATATAAGGGAAGTAACTCTCTAAAAATGTATTATTAAATCTCAGAACGTAAAAAGCTACAGTAACACCCCCCCCCCCCTTTGTGGTTAGCCATATTGAGATGTCTATTATACTTTACATCTCTAAAAATGCTTATATAGTTATTTCCCTTACAAACCCGAGCAACGCCGGGCGATACTGCTAGTTGTCTTTATAAAAAAAATTCAAATGATTGGTTTTGCGAATTCTTGTGAAGAAAAAAACAATGCCAATTTAATTAGCGCTTAGTTTGTTTCAATCCCTCCTGATTTTGCCATCGATTTACCTTTGATATGATCTCCAATATCACCGAGGTTCATGCAGTTGGTGTTTAACTTCAACTCTAAAAAATTGATGCAGAAAGAGCGTCTTGATGGTTACACAGTCAACTGGAAATAGAAGACAAGTTTTCCTCAAATCACAGCCAATATCTTGAAAACGAGAAAGACATTTTCGATAGGATAACATAGTCCTACACACACAGAGGAAGAAACAAGATGACCATAACCGGAACGTCTTTAACCATAGGTTAGAACTGTGCTTCAGCTAAACATGTGTGTATGTATGTATGTCCTAATGTATTTATGTATTATGTATGCATGAATGTATGAATGTATGTATGTATATATGTATGTATGTCTGAATGTATGTATGCATGTATATATGTGTCAATGTATGTCTGAATGTATATATGTATTTATGTATGCATGAATGTATATATACATGTATGTATGAATGTATGTACGTAAATATGTATGTATTTGTGTATGTATGTATGAGTGTGTGTATGTTGCGTCTTTGTAATTGTGTTTATCTTCCACTGCCACTTGACAACCGGTGTTGGCTTGTTTACTTCCTATAACTTAGCGGTTCAGCAGTAGAGAACCCAAAGAACAAATACCAGATTAAAATAAAATCCAAGGCTTGATTTGTTCGACTAAAACCTTCAACCCGGTGCCTCAGGGTTGTCACAGTCCAACGAGTTAAACAAACATTAATAAATAAATAACAATACAATGATGTTGATTCGACCAAAGGCGGTGCTCCAGCATGGCCGCAGTCAAATGACTGAAACAAGTAAAAGAGTAAAAGAGAGTAACGCTTAATGCCACTAGAAATAATACAATAAGGTAAGGTTTCAAACCGTCTAACGAGGATCTTTCACCTCCTACTCATCAATATATCCATCAATATATCCATGATTATCTTCAACGCCGCTTGAGTTCCTGTATCCCGCCATTTCCCATGCCTCACTCCTGTAGGACATGTAAGTCGTATAAGGGCCACCCGGCCATATGTGACACTTCTCCCCAAATCCTTTAAACCTTTCCCACAAGGGAAACCTTATGACCTCCACAGCTATCTGCGGAGGCCATTCGGGATCCCGTGTGAAGGGCATATCTACAGTCTCTTTATGGTCTTCTACTATTTTTCCACCTCCCCACCCTGTAGAAAAAAATAATTAATTCATCATCTTTAAGGGTGGGGGTCGTTTCTTCCACCGTGGGTGGCACAACTTCGGGACATGCAGACGGCATATCATCTCCCACCTGCAATAACCCGTTCTTCTTTCTTTTCTTTCTTTTCTTCCTGAGTTCGGGAGAGTGGAGCTCTTCCGCTCTGTTCGGAGTCTGAAGCCTCGTCAACCACATCCACCTCTCCCTTTGAACGGGAAGGGGAGGTGGCATCCAGTGACTGTTCCAGGACCTTACCATGGTCCTGGGGGGCAGTTCTTTTTAATGTGGCTTGGCTGCAGGCACGAGTGACACTTGGTTGGACGTCCCTCAAGTATCACCGGATACCTGCAGCCAGCCATTTAAAAAAATCTGGAAAAACCATATCTGTTGCGGCCGATGGGGCACACAGAGTCAAAATCGCTTTTGACCCTTCCCAATTGACCGCCAGCAATACACTTACATTTAAGAGCCTGGGCCCGCTATCCCCCAGTCCCCGTCGGATGGTATCTTCAATCCAACTCGCCTCGGTGCCCGGGGGTAATCCACATACCTAGGCTCGTATCAATTTCATCCCGCTGTACGACGGGGGGAACATAATTTCGTTGTTCTCCAAGGGCTGATTCGCGAAATTGCGAGCATTCTCCAGGATGTCAAACAGCAACCATACGGTTGCATGCTTGACATCGCGGGATATGTACGAGGGGCGTTCAATAAGTAATGCCTCTGACCCACTTGCCATTGTTTGATCTAGCTGAAATTTTGCATGTGCAATTATTTATATTTCTATAGATTACGTGGCAAATTACAGCTCCGAACTAATTGTGGTTTCTGATTTACAGGTGTTTGAAATGAGTCAAGTGGGAAATGGAGCCTGTTGAGTGTCGAGCAGTGATCCGGTTTTTGTATTTGAAAGGACGCACACCACAGGAGACTTTTGATGAAATGAAAGTAACTTATGGTGATGATGCCCCATCATATGACCTTGTAAACGCTGGCATCGTGAATTCAAACAAGGTCGGAACTCTGTGGAAACAGCTCCCGATCTGGTCGCCCCCTTCTGCCATTGATGAGGCATCTGTCCGTCAAGTTGAGGCTGCCATTTTGAAAGATCGACGCAAATAGCCCATGAGGTCAAGATTAGTACCGGGTCTGTGGAACTATCATTCATGACCATTTGCATATGCAAAAGGTGTCTGCCAGATGGATTCCCAGGTTGCTCACACTTTCCAGAAGCAAGAACGCGTCGAGTGCTCGAGGATGAATTTAGGATGTGCCAAGAGGATGAGTCAAAATTTTTCAAAAGACTGATTACACAGGATGAGACCTGGGTCCATCACTATGATCCAGAGACCAAAGCCCAGTCAATGCAGTGGAAGCACCATGACTCACCTCCTCCAAAGAAGGCAAGGGTGCAGCCCTCCGCTGGCAAGGTCATGCTCACAGTCTTCTGGGACCAGGACGGAGTAGTGATGACAGATTTCCTGGCAAAGGGTACCACAATTACAGGCGCCTATCATGCTTCACTTTTGAGGAAATTAAGAGAAGCTATCAAAACCAAGTGGCGGGGCAAGATCAGCAAAGGCATTCTCCTCTTGCAGGACAACGCTCCGGTCCACAACTCGCGTGTCGCCAGATCAGAAGCACAGGCGTGCGGCTATGAACTCTTCCCCCATCCCCCTACTCTCCTGACCTTGCACCCTCTGATTTTCACCTCTTCCCAGCCATGAAGTTGTTTTTGAAAGGAAAGCGTTTCCCAGATGATGCAGCCTTGATTTCTGAAGTCACGTTGAGGTTGGAGAACCAAGCTGGGGTCTTCTACGAAAACGGTCTCCAGAGCTGCATCAAAAGATGGGAGAAATGCGTAACTCTGGGTTGTTCCTATGTAGAAAAAGACTAATAACTGTGCCAAGTTTCGTTGCTCTACTGCTATGGGAAGTGGATCAGGGGCATTACTTATTGAACACCCCTCGTATTTCACAGAGGACAAATAGTCTTTCAGTTCATTTTCTATAACTGGTTTTGGGAAGACGGTGATGGTATCAAGAACTTTAGAATAAGTTCTAATCACCACTGTCCTCTCCTCCATATCTTTTAACCACTGCTTGAGTGGGACAATCTCCAAAGCAGCGGCACCATTCTTTATCGCCACGAGGAAGAAAGTTCAAATGGCCACAAAAATAGAAATACACTAGAAAAAATTAAAATAAAAATAAAGACCGAACGAATATATAGACAGTAAAAAATAAGACAAAAGAAAACAAAAAGGACAGTTAAAAAAAAAACAGAAGGAAAAACACGGAAGAAATAAAAATATGGTTTCAAATGGCAACTACACAATTCCGGCCACAAGTATTCCTGGCTTTCTTCTTTGACTGGTACTCCGAGCTGGAATCTTAAATCCACAGAAGACGAATCTTCGCCACAATGGGCCACAAAAATTTTCAATGACTGGAACAAACTTCAAATTTTGGACGGGGATACGCCCCCAACATTTTTTCAACAAGCAAAAATCACAATAGCCACCGAGAGCAGGCGAAATTGTCCCAGAGCTGGGCGAAATTTACTGAAAAAAATTCCAAAACAATAAATGACGCCCAGCTCAAAAAAACAAAAACAAACAAAATCACCTACCTCTACAGACTTCTTAATTTTCAGTTTTAGGACGGAGCGTACTAGCTCATGTCCTTCTTGTTCAAGTGTTGAAGCAAAACACCAACACGCATGCGCGGGTAAGCAAACTACTTACCACACAGCCACTCATATGCCTAATTGTTTATAATTTTCACCTTAAAAGGTATTATAATATGCTGGCCACCTGATGAAATTTTTTGAAAAAATATCCTTTATTAGAAGTTTGAGACGCCCTTCGGTCATAACTGACCATGGGATTGCACCTAGAAAGTTACCCACCAAGGCACAAGTCTGGGCAAGGTTGTTTATAGAAGATCAGCAGTTGCCCATGCAGAGCAACCGCCTCTCTCCATACCACTGATGTTATCCAAGGGAAAGATAAAGGCCGATACAGCTTGGCATCAGTGACGTCGCAACTCATTTCTACAGCTTAGTGAACAGGAGCAACGTGAAATAAAGTGTCTTGCTCAAGTCCAGGATTTGAACTCACAACCTCACGATCTAACCACTGAGCCATGTGTCTTCACGCATGTGTGTGTGTGTGTATATATATATGTGTGTGTATGTGTATGTATGCATGTATATATTCTTTTACTTGTTCCATTCATCTGACTGCGGCCATGCTGGAGTACCACCTGTAGTCGAACAAATCGACCCCAGGATATATTCTTTGTAAGCCAGGTACTTATTCTACTACTTAGCCGGACCACTAAGTTGCACGACGTAGATATACCAATATCGGTTGTTAAGCGATGGTGGAGGCACAAACATAGACACAGAAATACATACATACATACATACATACATACATACATACATACATACATACATAATACATACATACATATATATACTTTATCTAAAAGCAGCAGAAATTCAACAAAACCTGTTACTCTGAGTTTCGTGAAACTCAGAGTAACAGGTTTTGTTGAATTTCTGCTGCTTTTAAATAACGCATATTACTCTACCCCTGGTATTTGAGTTCTCTTTTTTCCACCTTGTTTCACATTTATGTTTACTCCGGTATATATATATGTATATATATATGTGTGTGTGTGTATGTGTGTGTGTGTGTGTGTGTATGTATATATGTGTATATATATATATATATATGTATGTATATCAACACACACACCCATCCTCACATTTTCCCACCTACACATACATACACGCACACGTCCAGACCACCGCACATACATACTCTCTTATACGCACACGCACCTTCGTGTTAGGAGTCATTTTTACTCTGTTATCTCCCCTACTTTCTTTCTCGTGTGTGACCCTTCTGTGCGAGTCAGACGCCATGATAGATCGTTAGCCACTACACACATTTTTTCCTCTCCTTATTTTCTCTGTGTCCCTTTCTGTAGAAGAGCGTAGGCTCGAAACGTAAAAGACTTTTTCTATTCCTGAGCGTTATTACTAATACATCTGTTTGTTTTGTACACTACCTGTCTTCGTCTTTTGTTTTTTTCGTAAACTCTCCCTATATATATATATATATATTATAATTTTAATCCAAACGGGAAAACAAAAAAACAACAACAGTGGAACAATTACAGTATTATTATTAATAGGCGCTCAGGAAATATGGAAGCAGGAAGGTATATATACGATGAGCTTCTTTCAGTTTCCATCTAACAAATCCACTCAGAAGGCTTTGGTCGACCCGAGGCTATAGGAGAAGACACTTATCCAAGGTTCCACACAGTGGGAGTGAAGCTAGAGCAATGTGGTTGGGAAGCAAGAACTTTAGGTTAGTTGTACAAGAACTTTATAAGCTGTACAAGAACTTTAAAAAAAAGACCCCCTTCGGTCATGAATGACCATGGGATTGCACCTAGAAAGTTACCCTCCTAGACACAAGTCGGGCAAGGTTGTTTATGGAAGACCAGCAAGTCGCCCATGCTACCGGCCTCCCCTCTCCACGCCACCAGTGTTATCCAAGGGAAAGACAAAGGTCGATACAGCTTGGCACCAGTGACGTCGCAACTCATTTCTACAGCTGAGGAACTGGAGCAACGTGAAATAAAGTGCTTGCTCGAGAACACAACACGTAGCCCGGCCGGGATTCGAGCTCACAACCTCACGATCGTAAGCTCGACGCTCTAACCACTGAGCTATGCGCCTTCACATAAGAACTTTAGGTTAGTTAAAACGTGTTTGTGACATATTTCGACTTCTAAAGGTGAATTAACTGCAATTACTGCAGAGAAAAAAACTCTCTCTTATGTTAAAAAGGTGTAAAAACACCATATCCGTCCAGTGCTGCCCACTGTTGTATTCACAGACGCGTTTTTTAGCTCTTTAGCCGTTAGCGACGGGAAATACAAAAGAGAGGCAACTCCGGACAGACTTAATTAACTCAGTCAATATCATTGATTGCGTTGCACCATTAGACCGCCACGACGGGCTTCTTTCAGTTTCATCCTATCAAATCTACTGTTAAGGCTTTGATCGGCCCGTGGCTATAATAGAAGACAGTCACCGAAGGTGCCACGCAGTGAGACTGAACCCGGGAGCATATGGGTGGGGAGGAAACTTTTTACCACACATCTATCTATCTATCTATTTACCTATCTTATCTATCTATCTATCTATCTATCTATCTATCTATCTATCTATCTATCTATCTATCTATCTATCTATCTCTATCTACCTATCATCTGACCTATGGACAACTTC
>NW_021823934.1:7500-15000 GCF_006345805.1 Octopus sinensis | reverse complement strand
TTATGTATACACACCTACAAGCATATGTATATATAAGTTATGTATACACACCTACAAGCATGATTATAAATTATGTATACCACCTACAAGCAAAGCATATGTATATAATAAATTATGTATACACACCTACAAGCATATGTATATATAAGTTATGTATACACACCTACAAGCATATGTATAATAAATTATGTATACACACCTACAAGCATATGTATAATAAATTATGTATACACACCTACAAGCATATGATATATAAGTTATGTATACACACCTACAAGCATATGTAATATAAATTATGTAAACCCCACCTACAAGCATATGTATATATAAATTATGTATACACACCTACAAGCATATGTATATATAAATTATGTATACACACCTACAAGCATATGTATATATAAATTATGTATACACACCTACAAGCATATGTATATATAAGTTATGTATACACACCTACAAGCATATGTATATATAAGTTATGTATACACACCTACAAGCATATGTATATATAAGTTATGTATACACACCTACAAGCATATGTATATATAAATTATGTATACACACCTACAAGCATATGTTATATAAAGATGTATACACACCTACAAGCATATGTATATATAAGTTATGTATACACACCTACAAGCATATGTATATATAAATTATGGAACACACTACAAGCATATGTATATATAAATTATGTATACACACCTACAAGCTATGATATATAACATTATGTATACACACCTACAAGCTATGTATATATAAGTTATGTATACACACCTACAAGCATATGTATATATAAATTATGTATACGCACCTACAAGCATATGTATATATAAGTTATGTATACACACCTACAAGCATATGTATATATAAATTATGTATACACACCTACAAGCATATGTATATATAAATTATGTATACACACCTACAAGCATATGTATTATAAATTATATATACACACCTATAAATGCATATGCACATTCTCACACAATGTCACATTTCTACGCATGCTCTTACATAAAGCCCAATGTATGAACAACGTATGCACCCCACACGCACACACACACACATTCATATACATACATAGATACACACACACACAGATGCACACATATATATGCACAGGCATATATATGTATACACACATTTGCCCAAAAGCCAGTGTACACCAATACACATAATCCCCGCCTTGACGCCGCCTGACTTTCATTCTAGAAATTCTTTTAATTGGGTTGGTGATGGTGTGGCGACGGGGGAAGAATGGCGGAGACAAAAGAAAAAGGGACAAGGATGTGAAGTGGTGCTCGTTGGGGTTGGTGGTGGGTTGGGTGGGTGGGGGTTTATGAGAAGGGGTTTTGGTGGGGTCGAAGAAGTGAGGGAGGTCTGCAGAGCCAAAGCAACGATGGTAAACTTCAGCAATAATAACAAGAGAAAAGAGGTAACAAAGCGAGAGACGGTGGGAGGTGGAGAGGGGGAGTGGGGGAGAAGAAGAAGAAGAAGAAGAAGAAGAAGAAGAAGAAGAAGGAGAAGGAGAAGAAGAAGAAGAAGAAGAAGAAGAAGGAGGAGGAGATGGAGGAGGAGAAGAGAAGAGAAGAAAAACAACAACAACAAGAGGAGGAGGAAGAGATGGAGGAAGAGGAGAGGTGAGATGAGGAGAGGGAGAAGAGGAGGAAGAGGGCGGAGAAGGGCGGGGGGCAGCAGGAGGAGGAGAAAACAAGAAGAAGAAGTAGAAGAACAAGAACAAGGAGAACAAGAACAAGAAGAACAAGAACAACAAGAACAACAACAACAACAACAACAACAGCAGCAACAACAAGAGGAGGAGGAGGGGAGGAGGAAGGGGAGGAAGAGGGGGACGAGGAGGAGGAAGAGGAGACGTGAGATAATGAGAGGGAGAAGGGGAGGAAGAGAGCAGGAGGAGAAGAAGAAGAAGGAAGCGGCGGTGGTGGTTAGAATGTTAGAAGGGTTTAAAATATTAGGAGGAGGATGGGAGATAGCGAAATGATAGGTGATGAGATGAGAGGAGAGAGAAGATGAGATCCAGAAGATACCAGAATTGATGAGATGGGAATGCACGAGAGATGAAATCAAGAAAATTCTAGATTATGAGATGGAGAGAACACGAGAGATTACGTGAATTATATCAGTAGGAGGATAAAAGATGAAATCAAAAATGAGAGATGTTAATACGAGAGAAGACGAGAGTTAGCGAGAACAACGCGACTTGGCGAGAGGAGAAAGTGAGATAAAGAAGTTTTGGTCTGAAGAATAAGTGACGAGATTTTTAAAGGAAACATTGGGGTAAATAGACCGGATAATAATGGGTACAAAGCTCAAAACGTGACTCGTGAAGTTTTGTGGAAACAAAAGAACAAATTGAATGAAATAAATGGAGATGTAAGCTCCAGCATGGCCTCAATCAAATGACTGAAACAAGTAAAAGAATAAAAGAATCAAGGAATAGACACTAGTGCAGTTTTGAGGCAAGAGTGTAAGAGAGTAAGCGATGTTAGAAAGTCGAAAAAAAAAAACAGGTGGAGATGATGTCGTGGCACGAAGTTTCTCAACGTTTTCGTCGTTTCTCGTTTGTTATCGGTGAATGACAGAAAATAAAATGGTGCGGATGACGAGACGTGACGAGAGACGACCGAAGAGTGGTACATCACATACTCGCCGGACAGTAGCATGGCTTGGGTTGAGAGCTAGAAGAGTCGGTCCACCGGATGACGCTTTCAAGGGTGCGTCAGTTTTTGGGTCCGCTGTATAAACCTATAAAGGAGGCAGCAAATTTAAGGGCTGCCCAGGGCAGCACACACTCTGGGTGCGTCACAGCGCTCTCATCTAAATTTGAAAGTAAACTTGCACGTACTCACACACGCATACACACACACACACACACACACACACACACACACATACACTGATGCATACACACACACGCATACGCACACACCGCTAGCATACGCACATGCACACTCACTTACACACATACACACACACATATACCTCTCCCACACACACACACACTTGTACTATAACTCATCGTTCTATCAATCGTCAACATTCAGGAGGGATGGTCATGGCTGGATATTTCGCCAACATGCTATCTAAACACACACAGTGCTGTAGTTAAAAAAGAAACTCGCTGGAAACGTTAGAAGAGAAACAACACAAAGAGAAACAAGGGGTTAAACATAGAGGAGACAAACAATGACAGACATAGATATTAAGTCGATTACATCGACCCCAGTGCGTAACTGGTACGTAATTTATCGACCCCGAAAGGATGGAAAACAGAGTCGATTTCGGCGGATTTTGAACTCAGAAAATACCTATTTCTTTACTACCCACAAAGGGATAAACACAGAGAGGACAAGCAAGGACAGACAAAGGGATTAAGTCTATTATATCGACCCCAGTGCGTAACTGGTACTTATTTAATCGACCCCGAAAGGATGATAGGCAAAGTCGACCTCGGCGGAATTTGAACTCAGAACGTAGCGGCAGACGAAATACCGCTAAGCATTTCGCCCGGCGTGCTAACGATTCTGCCAGCTCGCCACCTTAGAAGCGGTGATAGTAATAACAGCAACAATAACAATTTGTTGTAAGAATATCAATAATAATAACAGGAAGTACTTAAATCAGGCATGGGCAATCTTTTTCATGAAGTGGGCCGCATGAGAAAAGGTTCACGTGCGACATGGCTCATAAATTGTCGGGCAGCACTACAAAATAATTCGTTGACGTGCCATTCAGAAAGTCCTACTGGCTGCAATTTGCTCATTACTGACGTAATGGGTTGCTCTAAATGCTAGAAAGAGCAGCTGAATTCTGTCGATTTACACTACCATCTTTACGAAAATTGGAAGGACACGTTGAATAATGTAGTCGGAGATATACAAAGACGGGATGGTCATGGCTGAAATGCTTTTTTGATGATAGATCTGCTGGACCGGGAAGGCACTAGACCTAAACAACAACAACAATAGCAACAATAATGTTACCAACACCAACAAGAACAACAACAACATCTTTAACGACTAACTGCATCACATCTGACAACAGCTGCTGCATCGGAAGCAAGAGCTAATAAAAACAACAACAACAACAGTAACAACAACAACGGCGATAACAACGGTACCAGGAACAACAACAACAGCTGCATGTACAACAATAACAAGAAGAACAACGATTGCAGCAAGAGCAGTAACAACAGCAAGGGTATAAAATCAATGACATAAACTGCATCAACGGCATCGGTTAAAGTAGTGGTGGTGGTGGTGGTGGTGGTGGTGGTGGTGGTGGTAGTAGTAATAGTAGTAGTAGTAGTAGTAGTAGTAGTAATAGTAGTAGTAGTAGTAGTAGTAGTAGCAGCAGTAGTAGTAGTAGTAGTAGTAGTAGTAGTAGTAGCAGCGGCAGCAGCAGCAGCAGTAGTAGTAATAGTAGTAGTAGTTGTAGTAGCAGCGGTAGCAGCGGCAGCAGCAGCAGCAGTAGTAGTTGTTGTAGTAGTTGTAGTAGCAGCAGCAGCAGCAGCAGCAGTAGTAGTAGTAGTAGTAGTAGTAGTAGTAGTAGTACAGCAGCAGCAGCAGCAGTAGTAGTAGTAGTAGTAGTAGTAGCAGCAGAAGTAGTAGAGGTAGTAGTAGTAGTAGTAGTAGTAGTAACAGCAGCAGCAGCAGTAGTAGTAGTAGTAGTAGTAGCAGCAGAAAAGAGTAGAGGTAGTAGTAGTAGTAGTAGTAGTAGCAAGCAGCAGCAGAGCAGTAGTAGTAGTAGTAGTAGTAGTGAGAGTTAGTAGTAGTAGAGTAGTAGTAGTAGTCGTAGTAGTGGTGGTGGTGGTTTGGTAGTAGTTAGTAGTAGTAGTCGTAGTGGCGTTAGCGGTGGCATTGGTTGTGGTGGTGGTGATGGTGATGGTGATGGTGATGGTGGTGGTGCTAGGGGATGAGTTGTTCTTGATAATGGCGACGGCGAAGACGATATGATGGTGGTGCGATGCTGATGATGATGACGAAGATGACGATGATAGAAGGAAGTTGAGAAGAGAAAGAGAGAGTGATGAGGAAGATGAGAAGGAGGTGGACGTGGACGTGAAGGTAGATATGGTGGTGGTGGTATTGGTGGCGGTGGTGGTGGTAGAGGAGGAAGAGTTAGTGGAAGTGGTGGTAGTGGTGGTGGTGGTGGTGGTGGTGGTGGTGGAAGTGGTGGCGGTGGCGGTGGTAGTGGTAGAGGAGGAAGAGGAGGAAGAGTTAGTGGAAGTGGAGTGGTGGTGGTGGTGGAGGTGGTGGTGGCAGTGGTGGCGGTGGTGGTTGTGGTGGTAGAGGAGGAAGAGGAGGAAGAGTTAGTGGAAGTGGAAGTGGTGGTGGTGGTGGTGGTGGTGGTGGTGTCTTAGTCGGCGGTGCAGGTGGCGGTGGAGGGGAATATCAGAAAGAACACCAGCCTTGGCAGTAACCAACAGCTGCATCACTTCAATAACAGCAGCAATTTATGCAGCAGCATATGCAACAACAACAGCAGCAACAACAATAACAGCTACAACAGCAAGACTAACATCAACAACAACAATAATAATAACAAGGTTCTATTGACAAAAACCTCCCCATGGTCTAGCAGTTTCCTAGAAATAGCAGGCAAGTCACATGTCACATACTACTTAACCGTAAAAAAATCAGAAGGACAAATTGGATAATGGTGTCCCACTTACTACTGTATCGGTATCAGGTTATCCTCAATCATGTGTTTGATTTCTACGTGGACACTGTACCTGTTGAAATAACAGCTAATTACCCTTCAAATCACTTTCGAAGTAACGACAGTAGGTATCAAATGAGGATGTCCAATGCACATTGTATTTGAAATAGTACGAGTTTGTCGTGACTGGAACGCTTTTAATGTTAATTCTGCTTTGTTGAAGCTAACTTGTGACTAAACAAGAATGACTTAAGTTTTCATTTATGAGGAAGTCTCGATGTTGACGACCGACCTGCTAGAAATAGTAACCAAACCTTCATATCATTCTATTTTCTTAAAAAGGAAGATGACTATATAGAATATTGTTCAAGTAGCTTGCTTACCAACCACATAGCTCTGGGTTCAGTTCCACTGCGTGGCATCTTGGGCAAGTGTCTTCCACTATAGCCTCGGTCGACCAAAGCTTTGTGAGTGGATTTGGTAGACGGAAACTCAAAGAAGCCCGTCGTATATATATATATATAATATATATATATAGATATATATATATATATATATATATATATGTGTGTGTGTGTGTGTGTGTGTGTGTGTGGTGGTGTGTGTGTGTATGTGTGTTGTATGTGTATATATATATGTATGCATATATATATATATATATATATATGCGTGTGTGTGTGTGTGTGTGTTTGTGTCTGCGTTTGTCCCCCTAGCATTGCTTGACAACCGATGCTGGTGTGTTTATGTCCCCGTAACTTAGCGGTTCGGCAAAAAAGACCAATAGAATAAGTACTGGGCTTACAAAGAATAAGTCTCGGGGTCGATTTGCTCGACTAAAGGCGGTGCTCCAGCATGGCCGCAGTCAACTGACTGAAACAAGTAAAAGTGTAGAAGAGTAAAGTTACACGATAGCTGAAAATTAGATGGAATGGTCACAGATGGAATGGTCACAGATGGAATGGTCACAGATGGAATTTCTTTATACACGAAAACAAGAATATTGAAATGAATTATTCTAAATACCAGAAGTCATTTTGTTCGACGTTTTATCGATCTTACTGACTCTGGCGACTTGACTAATTAGCAGCCATTCTCTAAATGCTAATTATCTTTTTTCTAAATAAACTGGCGAAGAACACTGTACTAAGGAGACTAATGAAAACAATTGGGGATTGGCCAAGGAACAAGGAACCCTCACTTCGATGTTAAAGACCAGACTGCCGAAAATATAATCCGACTAATGTACATGGGAAGTGTTCTATGCCGCGGTGGAGATGCTGGAAGCGATGTCGAATGAAGAATCGAAAAACTAAAAATCTGGTCCATGAACACATTGTATACCAATATTATGATCTGCCTGTGCATCACCCTCACTGGAGACACACCTAAAGACCATCACGGTTTGCAGAGACTTGGTTTCCAAGATGCCCATAAAAATAATAATAATAATAATAATAATAATAATAATAATAATAATAATAATAATAATAATAATAATAATAAAATAATAATAATAATAATAATAATAATAATAATAATAATAATAATAATAATAATAATAATAATAAAATAATAATGAAATTATTGTATACAGTGCTCTGGTGCACCACAACTTGTCAGAAAGTGCATATAAAGCACATGCAGTAATGTACAAATGTCTGGGAAGTGAACAGTGTATGAGTCAGATACATGCTTGCGTGTGTATGGAGGGGAGAAAATCAGGTGTAGTGTTGGCGAATCTCAGGAAGCATGGAAGTTTTGAAGGATGCAGTGCTCAGACAACTAACAACTGATGCCGGCAGTTTGTTC
>NW_021823933.1:17500-22295 GCF_006345805.1 Octopus sinensis | reverse complement strand
CAGCATGGCCGCTGTTCAAAATGACTTTCAAAGAACGATAAGTAAATAAAACACAAGACAGTTTCCCGATCTCTTTTGTTAAGTATTTTCTTCGGATCAGTGCCAAACGTAAGGAAATAAATAAACTTCCAGGTAAAAATAATATAGAAAAGGAAGAAGAGGGGGGGCGGTAATGAGTTCCTTCGTTTGTTTGTGTGTGTGTTTGAGGGGGTTTTTTCGCTTTTTATTTTGTTTTCTTTGTTTCCCAAATTCTTTTGTTGCCTGCCAAATGTCATTAGAAACAGCGAATTGATAGAATCGGAAAGAAATGCTTAACAGCATTTCTTTCGGCTTTATGTTCTGAGTTCAAATTCTGCTGAGGTTGATTTTGCCCTTCAGCCTTTCGAGGTCGATGAAATAAAGTATCAATCAAGTACTGGGGTCGATGTAATCAACTTGTCTGCTTCCCTCCAAATTTCTGGCCATGAAACCTGTAACGGACAAGCGTCCCGTCCAGAGGGAATCTTGTGATCTCGGCTCCGTCGCTTATACACCAGGAATACCAAGTAAGCGGCCTTACGAGTCCAAAGCAAAAAGAAAAATATCTCATTAGAATAAAAGATTGTTCCCGGTAAACAAAGGCCTGCGAAACATTTTCGATTCCTAGATGGACGCTGGCGTAGATAGCCAAGTTGTGTATCCCTTGGCAATGTGGAGGCGCAATGGCCCAGTGGTCAGGGCAGCGGACTCGCTGTCATAGGATCGCGGTTTCGATTCCCAGACCAGGCGTTGTGAGTGTTTATTGAGAGAAAACACCTAAATCTCCACGAGGCTCTGGCAGGGGATGGTGGGGAAACCTGCTGTACTCTTTCACCACAACTTCCTCTCTCTTTCTTCCTGTTTCTGTTACACCTGCATTTCAAAGGACCAGCCTTGTCACACTCTGTGTCATGCTGAATCTCCCTGAGAACTACGTTAAGGGTACACGTGTCCGTGGAGTGTTCAGCCACTTGCACGTTAATTTCACGAGCAGGCCGTTCCGTTGATTGGAACTCTTGTCGTCGTAACCGACGGAGTGCCACGATCCCTTGGCAATAGACGTAAAGATAAAGGCGGTGAGCTGACAGAATCCTTAACGCGCCGGATATAATGCTTCGTGGCATTTCTTCCGCTTTTACCTTCTGAGTTCAAATTCTGCTGACATCGACTTTACCTATATATATATATATATATATTATATATAATATATATATAATATATATATGTGTGTGTGTGTGTGTGTGTGTGTGGTGTATACATATATATATATATATATATAATATATATATATATATATATATATTTATATTTATATATATATAATAATATATATATATATAATATATATAATATATATATATACATATATATACATATATATACATATATATATGTATGTATGTATGTGGCGTGTATATGTTTGTGTGTCTGTGTTTGTCTCCCCAGCATCGCTTGACAACCGATGCTGGTGTGTTTACGTCCGCGTAACTTACCGGTTCGGCAAAAGAGCGATAGAATAAGTACTAGGCTTACAAAGAATAAGTCCTGGGGTCGATTTGCTCGATTAAAGGCGTGGCCGCAGTCAAATGACTGAAACAAGTAAAAGAGTAAAGCGTATACATAAAGGCGTTACTATATCATTAAATATCAGAAAACTATCTAAACATGAGACAGGGGGAAACTATAACTTTCTGGCGGTCAACTGGCAAAGTCGTTCGAGCATCAGACGAAATGTCTTGCGATATTTATTCTGGTTTCTGACGTTCTAAGTCCAAGTCCCGCCAAGGTCAGTTTTGCGTTACCGTCCTCCAGGGTTGATAAATAAAGTGTCTGTCTTGTGTGATGGGCGAGGGAAATCGTCAGAGTCGGACGATGTATCACGCGGCTTTTATTCCATCTTCTTGCGCTCTGAATTCAAATCTCACCAAGATAAACTTCGCTTTACATAGATCCCGGATCAATAAACAAATACCGAGAGTGAAGGATTGATGAAATCGTTAGAGCCTTCGGACCGGATACCTTGCGGTATTTGTTCTGGCTTTGTTTTTGTTTTGAGTTCAAACACCGCTACGCCTACTTGGGTGGTAGACTCAGTACACCACCCCGTTTAATACCACCACCTGGTCATGGGGATTCTTTTAGCGTAGTCCTTTCTGTTGCAAATAGTCAAGACAGGATACCTTGCTTCCTTCAGTTTACGGAGACCTTTTACAGATTCATGGAAACTCTTCTTCCTTCTTGAATAAACAATAAAAAAGGTTTAGGTACAAAGATAAGCAGAACATATCACACATACCGGCCATTGTACTTTGATGTTACTTATTTTATTGATGTAATCTCTTCCCGAAAACGTGAAATGGACCCCAATGAGGTTCGAACTCCAACCGTAAAGCAATGTAACTAAATACGATATGGTGTTTGGGCTGATGCTCTGCCGATTCTAACAATCCAACCTCCTCTCAAAAATTCGATATTAAAAAAGAAAAAATGAGCAACACAAAATTGCAACAAAGCTGCGTAATAGAGATTTCAGACGTGACATGCAGACCATCATATAACTTGTTTGACATTACGTCTTTATTCTTGTCTCCATTTTATTTGACATGCGCATTGTGGTTTTTATCTTCTCTTCTGTCTTACGAATTCAGTGTGCACATGCGCACCGCGTGTTCATTCTTCTTTCCGATTCCTACTCAAAATACTCATTGGGTTGTCCGGAAATTTCGTGCCGATTTTTACAGGAAAGAAAAAGGTCAATAAATACTTGCCCTTACATTTTTAATCACATTTTAATGTGTATGAGAAGAGGGAAAAATCATATTCAATTAATTAATGTCCCTCACTCTACCTGTATGTGTATAGTTTTTCACGGGCGTGTGTGGTGTGTGTGTGTATATACATTATATATATATATATATATATATATATATATATATATATATATTTATATTTATATATATATATATATATATTATATATATATATATATATAATATATATATATATACATATATATACATATATATACATATATATATGTATGTATGTATGTGTGCGTGATATGTTTGTGTGTCTGTGTTTGTCTCCCCAGCATCGCTTGACAACCGATGCTGGTGTGTTTACGTCCGCGTAACTTACCGGTTCGGCAAAAGAGAGCGATAGAATAAGTACTAGGCTTACAAAGAATAAGTCCTGGGGTCGATTTGCTCGATTAAAGGCGTGGCCGCAGTCAAATGACTGAAACAAGTAAAAGAGTAAAGCGTATACATAAAGGCGTTACTATATCATTAAATATCAGAAAACTATCTAAACATGAGACAGGGGGAAACTATAACTTTCTGGCGGTCAACTGGCAAAGTCGTTCGAGCATCAGACGAAATGTCTTGCGATATTTATTCTGGTTTCTGACGTTCTAAGTCCAAGTCCCGCCAAGGTCAGTTTTGCGTTACCGTCCTCCAGGTTGATAAATAAAGTGTCTGTCTTGTGTGATGGGCGAGGGAAATCGTCAGAGTCGGACGATGTATCACGCGGCTTTTATTCCATCTTCTTGCGCTCTGAATTCAAATCTCACCAAGATAAACTTCGCTTTACATAGATCCCGGATCAATAAACAAATACCGAGAGTGAAGGATTGATGAAATCGTTAGAGCCTTCGGACCGGATACCTTGCGGTATTTGTTCTGGCTCTTTGTGTTTTGAGTTCAAACACCGCTACGGCCTACTTGGGTGGTAGACTCAGTACACCACCCCGTTTAATACCACCACCTGGTCATGGGATATCTTTTAGCGTAGTCCTTTCTGTTGCAAATAGTCAAGACAGGATACCTTGCTTCCTTCAGTTTACGGAGACCTTTTACAGATTCATGGAAACTCTTCTTCCTTCTTGAATAAACAATAAAAAAGGTTTAGGTACAAAGATAAGCAGAACATATCACACATACCGGCCATTGTACTTTGATGTTACTTATTTTATTGATGTAATCTCTTCCCGAAAACGTGAAATGGACCCCAATGAGGTTCGAACTCCAACCGTAAAGCAATGTAACTAAATACGATATGGTGTTTGGGCTGATGCTCTGCCGATTCTAACAATCCAACCTCCTCTCAAAAATTCGATATTAAAAAAGAAAATGAGCAACAAAATTGCAACAAAGCTGCGTAATAGAGATTTCAGACGTGACATGCAGACCATCATATAACTTGTTTGACATTACGTCTTTATTCTTGTCTTCCATTTTATTTTGACATGCGCATTGTGTTTTTATTCTTCTCTTCTGTCTTACGAATTCAGTGTGCACATGCGCACCGCGTGTTCATTCTTCTTTTTCCGATTCCTACTCAAAACTATTGGGTTGTCCGGAAATTTCGTGCCGATTTTTACAGGAAAGAAAAAGGTCAATAAATACTTGCCCTTACATTTTTAATCACATTTTTAATGTGTATGAGAAGAGGGAAAAATCATATTCAATTAATTAATGTCCCTCACTCTACCTGTATGTGTATAGTTTTTCACGGGCGTGTGTGTGTGTGTGTGTGTGTGCATGTGTGTGCGTACGTATGTGTTCTTGCGTACGTGCGAGAGTGTGCGTGTGTGTGTGCGTGTGCGAGTGTGTGTGTGTGTGTGTGTGTGTGTGTGTGTGTGTGTGTGTGTGTGTGTGTGTGCGTGTGTGTGTTTGCCTCCAGCGACAAAAAATACGGTCATCAAAACACGCTGACTGTCCAGTCAGCTGCGCCCAGTCGTCTCATTCCGGCATACAGGCATTTTAAGCTGCATCTA
>NW_021823933.1:0-12500 GCF_006345805.1 Octopus sinensis | reverse complement strand
ATGTATACATGCATATATACATGTATATAGATAAAAAGATATATAGATTGATTAAAAGATAAATAGGTCCTTAAAAAACTATTTAAAAGCTGGAGTTGAGGAGAAATTGTCCAACTTCTTTAAACTATTATAATAGAAAATATTATTTTTGACATCAGTGGGGATAAATACCAAAACTCATGCTTGAAATATCTTGACGATATCGCCAAATCTCTTACGAAAACAAGCAATAACACGTATTGCACAAAGGATATCTGTACATGGCAGCTGAATAAAGAGAAGATAGCGGTAAAGCGGCTTGTAATGAAATTATTAGACAGGAGCCATGATGTACAACGACAACAGCGTAGGAAAATTCTGTGCCGTAAAATCGAACATTTAGCGGTTATCATAAGATATTGGATAAATGATAAACTGATTTCAATTTTGATATATCTTCATACACTCATTTTACTCTTTTACTTGTTTCAGTCATTTGACTGTGGGCATGGTGGAGCACCACCTTTAGTCGAGCAAATCGACCCCATGACTTATTCTTTGTAAGCCTAGTATTTATTCTATTGGTCTCTTTTGCCGAACCGCTAAGTTACGGGGGCGTAAACACACCAGCATCGGTTGTCAAGCGATGTTGGAGGAACAAACACAGACACAGAAACATATACACACACATGCATATATATATAGGACGGGATTCTTTCAGTTTCCGTCTACCAAATCCACTCACAAGGCTTTGGTCGGCCCGAGGCTGTAGTAGAAGACACTTGCCCAAAGTGCCATGCAGTGGAACCATGTGGTTGGTAAGCAAGCTACTTGCCACACAGCCACTCCTGCGCCTACATATATATATATATGCAAAGGTACATGAAGCTCAGTTACAACTACAGCCGGCTATTACCAGTAAAGGTCTTAGTTGCCAATTTTGTACAAGACATTGTAGATCTTTAGCTGGGCTAAAAGTCACATTCGATCACAGCACCAGTAACAGTTAAGCTTCGTGCAATGGCCATACTCGATAACGAGGGGGCAGCCATAATGTATGTATGTATGTATGTATGTATGTATGTATGTATGTATTATGTATGTATGTATGTATGTATGTATGTATGTATGTATGTATGTAAAACTTAGATAAACTTAGATATGTTTCGACCAAAGATTGGTCCAGGCCATGTCTAACTTAATAGCACCACCTGATAGGATTATCTAAATCCTGTTTAAGTCAAGTTTTGTTTATGGTCCATTCAAGTAGTGAGTTTTTATTGGGTGGGTTGTATCCAATTATGGGTGGCTTATCTGGTATTCCTTGAAGGAATCTATCCAGACTTCGTTTAAAGTTGATGGGATCCTTTTTCTCTTTGATCTCTTTCGGGACAATGTTAAATAGGGCAGGGCCTGTTGAGGAAAAGAAATTATGTTGCAGTGTACATGTATGCTGTGATCTTGAATTGGGCAGGGGACGTATGACCCGTGGTCCCAGTCTTGGATGAACCTTGAGGCTAATGTTCAGGTCGTTTGGGCAAAGTTGGCGGTATATTCTCCACATCGTACAAATGATGTACCGCTCACGGCGACGCTGGAGAGAGTAGAGCTTCAAGGCTTTAAGGCGGTCCCAATAATCGAGAGCAGCCATGCCTTCAATTCGTTTAGTGAGTGCCCTCTGGGGTGGTTCAATCCTCGAGATATCTTGTCTTGTATGGGAAGACAACAGTGGGCAGCAGTATTCGAGGTGTGGCCGTACCAAAGAGGAGAAAAGTGGTATGATGACACCTTGTTCTCTGGACCGGAAAGTTCTTAAGATCCAGGAACTCATCCTACGAGCTATATCGACCTTCTTGTTGATGTGTGCACTCCAACTGAGATCGTCATCAACAATTACACCCAGGTCTCTGATATTGTTAGAGGCTGTGAGCGGTTCCCCTGAAGGAAGAGAGTATGACTGTTTTAGTGAGGAATTTCTTCCAAAATCCATCAGCTCAAATTTTCCCTCGTTCAGTTACATTTTGTTTCTGTCTGCCCATTGACTCACAGCATATAGATGAGACTGGAGTTGAGTTCGATCTGCTTCTTCATTGACGATTTGCGGGAGCTTAGTGTCATCAGCAAATATTTTCACTTTGTAGTAATGTACGACACTGGAAAGGTCGTTTATGTAAATTATAAAGAGTAGCGGGTCCAAGACAGTCCCCTGGGGGACACCGCTGGTGACTTTTGCTGGGCTTGAGTGGACTCCATCAACTACAACATGTTGTGTTCTATTCGCTAGGAAATACTTAATCCAGTGTAGAAGTTTTCCACGGATTCCAACATTTGCCAATTTTGAGAGTAGGATATTATGGTCAACCCTGTCGAACGCTTTACTGAAGTCAAGATATATGACATCAGAGTTCGAACATGTTCCCAAGGCTTTGAGTATATCTTCAATGTGGTGTAAGAGCTGTGTTAGACAGTCCCTGCCACAGCGAAAGTCGTGCTAATTTGCATTTAGGAGTTTGTGGGTCTCCAGGAAGTCAGCTATCCTTGATCTTAACACTCTTTCAAACACTTTAATGATGTGGGAGGTGAGTGAGATTGGGCGATAGTTGACTGCGAGGAATCTGTTTCCCTGTTTGAAAACCGGGATGACAGACTGGGATAGAAGCTGTTTCGGTATATAACCTGAGTCTAACGAATTTCTCCAGAGGTTGGTCAGAGGGACGGCAAGTTGGTGTCTACATTCCTTCAGGACACTAGCGGGGAATCTATCAGGGCCTACAGCAGAATAGTATTTGACCTCATTTATTGCTGCTATGATGTCAGAGGCAGTGAAGGTTATGTCTGAGATTTTTCATTGGGAATCAACTTCGTTCGCTTCTCTTACGTCAATATCAGTGGGAACACTAAAGACAGAGCAGTATTGTTTCTGCAGTATTTCTGCCATTTCTTTAGCATCGTGTTGGGGAATGCCGTTATCATCAATCAATGGCCCAATGGGTGAGACAGTGGTTCTATGCTTATTTGCATAAGAACAGAACACTTTTGGGTTCTGTTTGATGTTTTTAATTACCCACTGTTCCTCCACAGCTCTTTGATTTTCAATGGAGGTTTTCATGTCGGTCTGCAGATGAAGTTTTTCCAACTCTTGTTTTTCATTGTTGTTGAATGTGGATGTTGTATGTGGGAATATTTTAATTGGTTGATTTTTTTATTGAGTCTTTTGATGCGCCTGATGAGTGTTTTTTTTTCTTTTTAGGGAGCCGGTTTCTGTTTGTGTTAGTAGATTTCGTAGGAGGGGTTTAGAGCATGTATAGGTGACAATGTTCTCAAAGTGCTGCCATGCGGTCTCAATTTGGATGGAATTGAGAGTAAAAGACCAGTCGATGAAAGATAGATCCTTTCTGATTGCTCCCCAGTCCGCTTTGTGGAAGTTTATGTTGTCAAATGAGTGCCAGGAAGTGGGATTGGCTGGTTTGGTTTTTATATGTCGGGAATTAAAATTGCAGAGTACCATGTCGTGGTCTGAGAGGAGAGTTTTTTCAGCTGAAATACTGTGAACGAAGCTAGAGTGGTTGGTTAATATTAGATCCAAGATCTTTTTATTCTGTCTTGTTGGTTCGAGCACTAGCTGAGTCAGGAAGAATTTATCCATTAGATTTAAAGAGTAATTCTGCTGCTGCTTTATCTGATGTAGAGCATTTGCCTAACTTCAGAGTATTTGTGGGCCAGTTTATATGAGGGAGGTTAAAATCACCCATCACTAGTATGTTTCCGGAGTTGTATGTTTGAAGGAAGGACTTGATTTTGTTAAGGCACTTCAAAGCACTTTAGAGGCGCTTGGGGAGGCCTCTAAAGACCAACAATGATTATGTCTTTGGCCTTGTTGAACAGTGATACATATCCACAATAGCCATTGGAAAATATCTCCTTGGCATCAAGTGAAAAGGAGTCATGGATAAAGATGGCTGTCTCTCCTTTATTTCGGTCTGTGCGATCTGTATGTATGTATGTATGTATGTATGAATGTATGTATGTATGTATATATATATATAATATATATATATATTGACTCTCTAATACACAAAACAGGCGGCGAGCTGGCAGAAACGTTAGCACGCCGGGCGAAATGTGTAGCTGTATTTCGCCTGCCGTTACGTTCTGAGTTCAAATTCCGCCGAGGTCGACTTTGCCTTTCATCCTTTCGGGGTCGATAAATTAAATACCAGTTACGCACTGGGGTTGATGTAATCGATTTAATCCGTTTGTCTGTCCTTGTTTGTTCCCTCTGTGTTTAGCCCCTTGTGGGTAGTAAAGAAATAGGCATTTCGTTGGTCTGTACATTCTGATGTCCAAATGCTGTCGAGGTCGTCTTTACCTTTCATCCTTTCGTTGTCGATAAAATAAGTACAATGTGCACTGGGATCGATGCAATTGACTTAACCCCGAAATTGCTAGCCATGTACTAAAATTTGAAACCAATATACCAAACGCTTATTTTGAACTGGAATATATTGAGAGCCAATTAAAGCCAGAGAGCATAACAACATCACCAACAAGACTGGCATCATCATCATCGTCATCATCATCAATCCTGGACATTACTGTACCGAGTCCAAGAGATCATAGGTCCGGTTACCCGTTTCCTTGGTGTATATGTATCCGAAATCACAACATGTACCTTGAAAAGGATGCCCGTCTGTTGAATGGTTACCCCTTTACAGCTGTATGAACTGGAGCAACGTGAAATGAAGTGCTTTGCTCAAGAACACAACGCGCAGCTCGGTCCAGGAATCTAAATCGTGATTGCAATACCCTAATCATTTGACACCATGTACTTTCACTAGAGCCTGGCAACGTGAGTAAGAATAACCTCCCTTGTCGAAACTAACTGCATGAATGATCCGCTATTAATTATAGGTTTGCCTCCGGCTTACATGATATGTACAAGCCGCTGTACAGCTATTTTCTGCAAGTTAAATATATATATATGAGACCCCCTTCAGTCATGAATGACCATGGAATTGCATCTAGAAAGTTACCCTTCCAGGCACAAGGCCAGCAGTCGCCCATGCATGCCAGCCTCCCCTCTCCACACCACTGATGTTATCCAAGGGAAAGGCAAAGGGGCCGATACAGCTTGGCACCTGTGACGTCAGAATTCTTTTCTACAGCTGAGTTAATGTGAAATAAAGTGTCTTGCCCAAGAACACAACACGCAGCCCAGTCCGGGAATCGAACTCACAACTTCACGATCGTAAGCTCGACGCTCTAACCACTGATCCATGGGCCTTCACACATACACAGGATGTATTATATATATATATATATATATATATTATATATATATATATATATATATATATATATATATATATATATATAATATATATATATATATATATATATATATATATTATATATATATATATATATATATATATATATATATATTATATATATATATATATATATATATAATATATATATATATATTATATATATATATATATATATATATATATATATATATATATGTATTTTATATACATATATATATATATATTTAGAGAGACTTAGTATTTTAATATTTCTATTATATATATATATATCAGAATTGAGATCAATTTATCATTTATCTAATATCTTATGATAACCACTAAAAGTTCGATTTTACGGTACAGAATTTTCATACGTTTTTGTTTTCGTTGTACATCGTGGCTCCCGTCTAATAATAACATTAGAAGTCGCTTTATAGCTCTCTTCTGGAAGTTAAGTAATGCTCAACCACATATATATCATGCACGGTCACACCCATTCACACGCTCACATAGGATGAATAATTTGAAATTGTAAAAATATTAATAAAAAAAAAGTAATTTGAAAAAAAGTAATTTTCATTATGAAATATAATTGATTTATGACTTTTGACTGAGAAAACCCATAAATATCTGCGATTATAATTCAAGTTTTTAGTCTTTGAACCCCTGCAACCGTTTTAAGACTATAAATGGCATCCATGAACACACATGTCGTCTGAAAACGTAGCACAAGGCCGAATAGAGGTGGGAGAAGGCGATGAAATTGAGGAGGTAAAGGAGTATATTTTTTTAAGGCACATAGTGAATATGTGCAGATGCATAGATCCTGAAATCTCGAAGAAAATAAGGGCAGGATGAAAGGCGCTTCACTCAATAAAGGGTCTTTGAAAGCAAAGCTAGATAAATCCATACGTCTTAGCTTCCTTCTTATGCGCAAGTGAGATGTGGGTTACTACGAAAAGGGAAAACAATCGATTGGTTACGATGCAAGGGGTCATGGGAAGATCCATACTAGGAATATCATAACGAGAGCATATCCGAAATGAAATAATTCAAGGACGGACTGGAGCGAAAGATGTGATCGCAGAACACCAAATGCGTAAGTTCCGCCGGACCGAGCATGTTGCAAGGTTCACAGACAATAAAGAGGCGGATCTGTGTAGCTGCTGAGTGATATCTAAAAGATCGGAAAAGGACATTCGAAACGCCTCCGCAACGATGGGGAGATGGTTCAGTAAAGTGATTTAAGTCAAGATGGAAAAGAAGGGGGTGCAATCAAGAAAGAATTGGAAGTACATTGTGAACAGCGGTGTATAACAAAATCCGATAACCTGGTCGATGCATTGATAGATAGATAGATAGATAGATAGATAGATAGATAGATAGATAGATAGATAGATAGATTCATACATACATACATACATACATACATATATATATATAGAAAGATAGATATACATACATACATACATACATACATACATACATACATACATACATACATACATACATACATGCACAGACACATAGACCGACATACGCACACGCGGAACATACACAGGCACATAAACGGACAGATAGGTGAAATTAACATGCAAGTGGCTGAGCACTCCACAGACGCAAGTTCCCATGGCAGCGTAGTTCTCATGGAGAGAGAATGTGGCACAGAACGTGATGGCTCGTCTAGCCCTTCGAAATACAGCTAAAGTGTCATGCTTAAGGACTCAATGTACCGCCGGGAATCGAACTTTCGACCTTATGATCATGAGCCGAATACTCTAACCACTAAGCCATACGCCAAGAAGTCGGCGAGCTGGCAGAGTCGTTAGCACGCCGGGCGAAATGCTTAGCGGTATTTCGTCTGCCGTTAGGTTCTGAGTTCAAATTCCGCCGAGGTCGACTTTGTCTTTCATCCTTTAGGGGGTCGATTAAATAAATATCAGTTACGCACTGGGGTCGATATAAGGCATGGCTGTATATTTAGAAGCTTGCTTCCCAACCACATGGCTTTCGGTTCAGTTCTACTGTATGTCACCTTGGGCCGATTAAAACCTTGTGAGTGGATTTCGTAGACGAAAACACTGAAAACAATTCCATTGTAAACATGTATACATGGGGAGGTGGTTTCCTCTTTTTATCTATCCTCCCACCACTTGACAACCGGTGTTGGTTTTTTTGCGCCCCCGTAACTTAGCAGTTCGGCAAAAGACACCGGTAGGCTAAATACCAGACTTTATAAAAATATAAGTTCTGTAATCGATTTTGTTCAACACCTTTGATGGCGGTGCCCCAGCATGGCCGCAGTCCAATATATGAAACAAGTAAAAAACAAAAGATGATAAAAGATTAACAAGGACTCCAGATATATATAACATAGTAAAAATAGCTCCTGAAATTATATATAGAACGCCGAGACAAGATATCTTCGTTAAATTCCAAAGTATCTTTTGTTGTGAACAGCGCCAATGATTCCTTGAATAGAACAAACGGCTCGATTCTTGGCCAATAATGTTTTTATCTAGAACAAGATAAAACTAAAATAGAAATTTATGCAGCACCAACAGAAAATTATTTATCTTTTATCTTTTACTTGGTTCAGTCATTGGACTGCAGCCAACAGAAACTCTGCTTCGGTGAGATTTAATCGAACAAATAGACCCTTTATCCAGTTTTTAAGTTTAGTACTGATTCTATTGGTCTTTTATGTTGAAGTGCTAAGTTACGGTGTTGGGGAATCAATTCTCTTTTGTATATGGACGACCCCAAAGTGTATGCAGCTTTTGATGCGCAACTAGAAACACTGCTTCAGACACTACACAGATTTACTGGAGCAATTGGTGTGAAATTAAGATTAGAATAATGTGCGAAGGTAAGTTAATTAAGAACGCTGTTAATATCATGCTAGATAAAAAAACAGAGGCAAGAGAATTAGACCAAACGTAGACTTACAAATATTTTGGAATCAATGAATTAGACAGATTGTTACACATGCCGATGAAATAAAAAAAAAGAAAGAAATAGGAACGAATATTATACTCACTTTAGATTAATACTTAAAACAGACCGGAAGGCAATAAGTTACGAGAGTGTACATTAATACCCTCGCTATTTCAGTCATCATCATTATCCTCATCTGGTCGACCTTGCTATTTCAGTAATGTGTTGTGTTGTGTTGTAATTATTGTAATTATAGTATTCTCAAATTAATACCAAAGTAATTAGCAAAATTAAACAGAAAAATAGAAAATTAATTACTTTACTTAGAATATATAACAAAACATCTGATGCAAAATGATTATATTCATCACGAATATAAAGAAAGTATGTTAGAGCCTTACGCGAATAGAAAACTGATATGAATATGTACTGTATTATTACAAAAGCAACTAATAAAGAATTCATAGGAAAACTAATACAAAAGGTTATAAAACACGAGCAAAGTATTAATCTGATTTTTTTTTTTTTTTCCCGATGAATCCGGGAAATACAAAGCAAGGAGTGAAATGATAGAGAGTTGTGAGATAAAAGAAGAAAGAGTTATTGTGGGATAAAAGGATAAAAGAAAACAGAAACAGTTGGAGGTGGGAAAGAATAAAACAGAAAGTAAGCTTCAAAAAAAATGCGATACGCAATGACATAATACCAAACTTATAACAAGAACTCATGTGTGGCCATTATCTAATGAAAAAAAGCCATTGAAAAGACAACGGTAGAGAGCGGGAGGAGGAGGAGGACGACGACGACAACGACAATGGTGATGATGATGATGGTGATATTAACAGTACAAGTTCACAAAAGTGGGGTGTGACAGTTCATACAATTCGACTTTTGTAAGTTTAATTTATTGAAACCCTAGAAGGATGGAATGTAAGTCAATGAGGGTGAAATCTGAAAATAGAATGTGAAGGAATGTCTCTCGAACATTGAGCAATTATAAAAGTGCATAGAGTACCCAAAAATAACCGGAAGCATTCTCTGTGGAACGAGCCCGTTGTAGTTCAGGCTTCTGCCGCTAGAAGTCACTTGATGCGACCCTCAAGCATCAGTCTGCCGACTGGTGTCGTCCTGCGCGGTCATGCTGCAACGTGGTGCTTCTTTGTTTTGCAATGCTTCTCCCGTCTGTTCGTCGATTTTTGCGATGGCTGAAACGAAGAAACAACATGCTTCCATAGAATTCTGTTTTCTACTCGAGGAAACGGCATCCGAAAGTTTTCATGCTTCAAACAGCTTACCTGGGCAAAAACACAAGTTTACGAGTGATTTCCACGCTTTTAGAATAGCTCACTTGTCGCTTGAAGACCAAACTCGTTCAGAACGATCGTTAACCTTCTGAACGAATGAAAACATCACGGAAATTCATGAACTGATCTTGGAGAACAGTCGCCGAACAACTGACGAACTTGTTGATATGATTGGTGTGTCCTGGAGCTCCTGCCAATGAATTTTGAGCGAAGAATTGCGAATGAAAAGAGTTGCAGCAAAATTTGTGCCTCGCTTGCTCACGGAAGATCAAAAGTAGTCACGACTGAACGCGTGTCGGGAATTGAAAGAACAGTTGGAAGTTGATCCGGACCTTTTTTCGAAAGTCATCACTAGTGCTATGGAATTTGCAGATGTGGAAGAGGTGAAGAAAAAATGAAGGAGGCGTTAAAAAGAAGAGTTCCAGCACTGCTTCCAACAGTAGAAAACGCGTCTGGACCGATGCATTACTTCAAATGGAGAATACTTTGAAGGCGATCAAAGTATAAAGATGTAAAACCAAGAGGATTAGATAATACTGCAAAATTCCGGTTTCTTTTGGGTACCTCATTGCATTCAAGTTACACGGAATGCGTTGCTGAGCGAACATGTAAATTTTATAAAGGGGACAAAATTCAGTGTCTAAAGTAAAAGCACTCTCGGAAAATGCAGCAGTTATATTTTCGAAATACATTTGGAAATAGAAAGACAAAGGAGGGATCACCAGAATTTCGTTGATTATGTTAAATAAAACACAGACGCTAAAACCGGACCTAAGTCCTACAACATCTACCTCAGTGAGAAGCTCCTTATTATCAACTATCTTTAATCTTTAAAAAATGTGAACTTAATCTGTCTTGCCTACATATACCGAAATTCTTCCCTGAAAAATTTTTAATGGATTTCTTTCATTGTGTAACAGACAACAGTCGACGACATGTACAGTCGACCGACCAATGAAAGCGGTCCCAAATATTGCATGGGAATACACAGCTGAAACCCTCGAGTAAAGAGCTATGACAAATTTGGTAAAACATTTTTACTATCGGTCTAACAATTCTACTGACCATTGCCAAAAAATGATACTTTATTCGGTTACAGAAGGGTGAAAGTTTAACCCGTTGCCTGACATATTTCCCTAGTGCCCATGCATCATATTTGATACACATCCCCAACTTTTTTCATCCGCTAGAATATCTTGGGACTTGTGAATGGAAAGCGTTATAATTACATCGGCTAAGCTAGCTGGAAAGTCTGAAAACAAGAATGGACGTTTAGGGAAAAGTTTATGAAAATACTTTTGACAGGCAAAGAGTTGACCTCAGCGGGATTCGCACTTAGAATGTAAAGAAGCGAAATACATACATAATACATACATATATCATTTTTTAAATTAAAGGTTTCGGTTTAATTTCTTTCTAATAATTATACGTGAAGTGTTTAATTACCTTTGTAGATTTTATTTTGTTTTATTATTTAAAAACTACAAGATCTGTCCAGTGCTAATCTACTTTGACCAGGTTATTCATTAATTTTAATGGCTGTCTTTCAACATTTATTCATAACTATTTATTATATGACGCAGCATTTTAAGAGTAATCGGTTGGTCATTGGTTTTACCTTGTGCTTTATGATTACCTCCCGTTGGCAACCGATTGGCCGCTGCTGATGAAGACACTCAGCTGCTGCATTCATTTAAATCAATTTCTGTTCTTTATTTACATTATTTTCATTATTTACATTCGACGGATATTTGTCCTCGTTTTCTTGTTGTTGACGGACATATAGCGTAGTGGTTAAGAGCGCAAACTACTTAGCCTAAGATTCCGAGTTCGATTCTAAGCAGTAACCTGAACAACAACAACAACAATAATAATAATAATAATATAATAATAATAATAATAATAATAATAATAATAATAATAATTGAATGAATAAAATAATAATAATAATAATAATAATAATAATAATAATAATAATAATAATATAATAAACCTAATAATAATAATAATAAACATAAACCTAGCCGTCACTGAACTGATAGCCACTGAATAAAAAAAAAGTGATATCACTGAGCTAAATAACTTAATATACGTAGCAGCCACTGCAGCCACAAAAGAAGCTGGATACTCACCCAAACCCGCCCAAACAGGAGTACCACCCAAACAACCTTGTGGATAAATAACATCCAAAGCAAAATTAAAAAATTAGAAAAGACCTGTCGATTCTTAATGAAATCAGCAAACATCAACGCTACTCGAGCAACAAAAAGAGAACAAAAATACTCCGCAATATAACATCACAGAGAAAGATTTGCCTGAAATAAAAGAAAAGCTGAAGCAAGATATCCTTGCCAAAGCACAAAGGATCCGCCGGTACGAGAAACGCCAACGCTTCTTTGAACAAACAAAAAGTTCAACTCCAACCCCCAAAGTTCTACCAAGAACTGGCCAAAAATAAAATAGAAGTCACTGCAGCACCAACGGCAGAAGAATTGGAAGAATTCTGGAGAGACATATGGTCGGCGAACGAACCCCTCAAAAAAAACAGTATCAAAATAACAAACTCGGCATCTGAACAACTTTGGACTCCCATAACAACTGAAGAGGTCACCCAGGCACTGCAAAGACTAAGCACTGGAAGGCAACCTGAGCATGACAAGATCCCCAACTTCTGGTTGAAATATTCTACAGGAATGCACAAAAAGCTGGCTGAAAACTTTAACAACGTACTAGCAGAACCAGAGTCAATGCCTGAATGGCTCACGAAGGGGAAACCATCTTAATTCCCAATCAAATGAAACAGAAAAACCAGAAACTAGAGACCAATAAACCTGCCTCCCTACTATGTTCAAGGCATTTACTGCCAGTGATATCACAAAGGCTGAACAAGCACCTGGACGAAAAAAAACTGGTCTCCAGAAGAGCAGAAAGGATGCCGCAAAGGCTCATATGGCTGTAATATTCAACT
>NW_021823932.1:7500-20804 GCF_006345805.1 Octopus sinensis | reverse complement strand
AAGGTTTATATTTGATAAAATGTATGGAAGCGGGGGTGTTATGTAAAGTCGTGACCCGAATTTGATGTATGTTCTCTCACCAATGTGTATATATAATATATATATATATATATATATATATAATATATATATATATATGACGGGTCAATACTCTGAAACTCGAGTCTGTGTGTATCATAAGTTGAAGACGGGAAGGATGGCTTCCCTTTGCAAATACTGATAGGGCACAGAAAGTGTGTCTATAGCCAGCTGGAGGAGGTGTCCTCCTGGGGTTACAAACTACAGTAGCATCCACCCTTAGGGGTTAGCCATATTCAAATGGCAAATATACGTCACTATATATATATATATATATATATATATATACTGGGTTGCCCAAAAGTCCCCTGACAGTAAACCAGAACCATTTAATTCCAAGATTAAAAGGAAAAAATTATTTTATATGAAATTTCGCTAATAAATAGACAAATGCTGAAAAAAGGAACGGTAATTTTTAAGTCACAGCGTTCAATTATTAAACATTCATAATTAGAATGATTAAATAAAATTGAATATTAAGTATTTACGGCATTTGGATTTACTCTCGGGTGACTTTTGGCCAAACCTGTACATACATACATACAACATCAAGACATACATACCTACATAAATACATACATACATACATATATAATATATAATCTATATATATATATATATATTACATACATAAAGAGGATGACCACTAAGTGACATACAATGTAGACCCCCATATGGTCTGACCACTAAGAAAGAATTGTTCTCAAGAGATGTAACTTTTGTGAGTCTTCAGATTATTTCAATATGCTAGGCCACTGGTTTAAATTGGTATTAATCAAATTTATATCAATTTCTTACCCTTATTATTTAAATTTATATATTTATATATATATATATATTTATTTATTTTTATGTATGTATATATATATATATTTGTTTATTTATTTACTTATTTATATGTATGTATGTTGGTATATATATATATATAGAACAATCTTACTTAAGGGGGTGCGTGCGTTTCATCATATAATATATTAATATATAAAATAATAAATAAAATAAAACATATGCATATATATAAACATATATGTACGTACCTACCTCTACATGTACATATACACGCATATATGAGTACAGGACACCAAAAGGACGTCGAACACAATGAGAAACGAAAACATAGACACAAACCAAAGGAACTGGACATTTTTTTAAAAACAGCAAAAAAATAGAGTACAGGACAATTAACACAAAGAAAAAACCCCTTCTTCAGTCGCTAAAGGTTTCATCTACTCTACGTTTCGAAGGATAAAAGCGAGACGTATCTTCGACAAGAAAATTTTCCTTCCTGCGAAAAGCAAATCAATTAAAATTCTGAGATCTTTTCGCAGAGGGGTAAAAAATGGTAACAACAGGACAGTAACGACAGTACAAATTGTAAAAAGTAAAAGACAGGACAAGGAAAAACAAGATAAGAAGGGCTGTTAACGCCGAACGAAAAAAAGTATTGCGAACGCAGAATTTGTTATGGACGACTAGCGGAGCAAAAAGAATGTCGTCCATTACCTTGAGAGAGCCAGGCGAGAGAGACAGCAGCGGAAGTGACATCGCGGGTGAACGACGGGAAGGGGGGGGAGGAGCAAGAGAAAGGGAGAGAAGAAGGGGAATGGCTGCGAGGAAACCTTGAAGAATGGAGAGGAAGAGATAGTGAAGAATGAGAGAGAGGAAGAGACAAGTTATGTTTTATTTTATTTATTAATATATATATGCGACATGATCATAAACCATGCTTTTCTGTCTGAAAAAGAGAAAGGTGAAAGTTGATACCATACAGTATAACTGAAAATATGATGGGATAGTCACGAGCGGAAAGCTTTTGATTGTTGGTCTACTCTGTCACATCTGAATCTGGATCTGGAGCTAAATAATCCTCTCTGCTTAAGGCACAAGGCCTGAATTTTTTTTTAATGGTGGGCGTTAGTCGATTACATCGATTTCAGAACTCAAATGGTATTTATTGCATTTAAGCCGGCGAGCTGGCAGAAACGTTAGCACGCCGGGCGAAATGCGTACCCGTATTTCGTCTGCCGTTGCGTTCTGAGTTCAAATTCCGCCGAGGTCGACTTTGCCTTTCATCCTTTCGAGGTCGATAAATTAAGTACCAGTTACGCACTGGGGTCGATATAATCGGCTTAATCCGTTTGTCTGTCCTTGTATGTCCTCTCTGTGTTTAGCCCCTTGTGGGTAGTAAAGGAAATAGGTATTTATTGCATCGATCCCATCAGAATTTGATCGAGAATTAAATAACAATTACAGCGTGTGTCCCTCCATTATCTTTATATGTATTTATGGCTCTGTAGTTAGAGCATCGGGCTTACAATTATGAGGTAGTGAGTTTGATTCCAGGACCAAGATCCGTTTTGTGTAGAAGACACTTGCTCAAGGTGCCGCGCTGTGGGATTGAAACTGAAACCGCTTGGTTGTAAAGTGAACTTCTTAACCACACAGCTACGCCGACGCCTAAATAGGAGCAAGAGGCATCGGAAACTGTCGATTTCTAGGTCATACCATATTGTTCGACCCACTGTCCGTGTGCTTTATGTGTGTCCGATTAAGGTTGACCGGGGTTGCAGGGCAACAAAAACAACAACAGCAAAAACAACGAAAACCACGTCTTGAATAATAACGATAGCAACAACAACATCACTAACAACAACAATAAATCAAACTATTTTTTTTTCAAATTCATAATTATTATTCAAAAAAAAAAAAACTACCATCGATAAATTTTTTCACACAAAACTGTCTACGATAGTTCCACCATTGAAATTAGCAAAACATTTAATTGAGGTCTTAATTTACTAATTATAGGTTGCATGACCGACTAATCTAACAATTAGTGCACTTAAAGGATCCCCTTGTTGTATATTCCATCTTGAATATCAAGTTCGTTATTGATGCGGAAGCAGAGACGGTTGAACTATTGTAAGGCGGGGGGGGGGGTACTCCTCCCCCTCCACCTCCCACCCGCCCCAGTAAATATGGATAAAAGTCAGAGCAAATATTTGAGGAAACCAGCTTTAAAACAAAAATAATGAAAAAAAATAATAATAATTAAAACAAAAGTAAAAGGTTTCATTTTTATTTATTATTGTTGTTGTTGTTGCTTTTTATTGTCTTTTTACGCTTGTTTCAGTCATTGGACTGCGGCCATGCTAGAGCATCGCCTTGAAGGGTTTGGTCGAGCGAATCGCGCCACTCCATCCCCAGCCCCACCCCGTGTATTTATTTATTTATTTATTTATTTATTTATTTATTTTTAAAGTGTGGCACTTATTTCATCAGTTCGCTCTTGCCGAACCGCTAATGCTGCGGAGACGTAAACAAACCCACACAGGTTGTAAATCGGTGGGAGAACAAGCGCAAGGTCACATACCTAAACACACAGACACGAATGGGCACACACACTGACACACACACACTCACACACACACTCACACGCACACACACTCACACACACACTCACACACACACACACACACTAACACACTCACACACACTCACACACACACTCACACACGCACACACACTAACACACACACACACTCACACATCTATATACACACATACAGGGTGTTCATAAATTATCTTTACAACGTCTGGATGTGTTGCGTGCAAATAACGGAACTCACATAGAAATGTTCTGATGTTTTTAATAAGACTTTATTTGTTTTCCGATAAACTCTGCAGAGTTTGCCCTATTTTCTTTTTTTTTTTTTCTCTTTGTATGTGTGTGAATTTTTTTCAAATTCTAAAGGTAATTAATAGACACCTTGTACACATGTGTGTGTTTGCGTGTAGTAGTAGTAGTAGTAGTAGTAGTTAGTAGTAGTAGTAGTAGTAGTAGTAGTAGTGGTAGTGGTTGTGGTGGTAGTAAAAGAAAGAGAAAGTAATTTGGTACAGTATTATATATACGAAAAATATGAATCGAAATGGCTTTTCGGATAATTTTTCCACTTTAATAATAATTAGATGTTTAAAAGTTTACACCTCTTGTAAACTTATAAACATCTAACTTTTAAAGTGGAAAAATTATCAGGAAAGCCATTTCGCTTCATATTTTCAAATATATTCTTTTATTCTGTTGTGTCTGGGGAGAGGTCATTCTCTTGTAGTGTCTTATAATTTAACACACTCACCGGTAAAATTTCCACTTATTTCTTTTTCATTTTTCTAAAATTTTCGTTGCGTCTTGCGATCTTTTATGCTTTTATTTGTTGTTTCAGTCATTTGACTGCGGCCATGCTGGAGCACCGCCTTTAGTCGAACAAACCGACCTCAGGGCTTATTCTTTGTAAGCCTAGTTCTTATTTTATCGGTATCAGTCCCTTTTTCCGAACCACTAAGCTGGGGGGACGTAAACACACCAACATCGACTTTCAAGCGATGGTGGGGGGACAAACACAGACCACACACACGCTCACACACACGCACACACATACACACAAACACACACACAAGCACACACACACACACACACACCACACAACATATATATATATATATATATATTATATATATATATATATATAATATATATATAACGAGGGGTTCTTTCCCTTCTACCAAATCCACTCACAAGGCTCAGGTTGCCTTGAGGTTATAGTAGAAGACACTTGCCCAAGGTGCCACGCAGTGGGACTGAACCCGGAACCATGTGGTTGGTAAGCAAGCTACTTACCATATTGCCGTATATATATATATATATATATATATATATATATATATATACGATGGGCTTCTTTCAGTTTCACTCTACCAAATCCACTCCCAAGGCTTTGGTCGGTTCAGGTACTATAATAGAAAGCACTTGCGCTAGGTGCCACGCAGTGGACCTGAACCCAGAACCATGTGGTTCAGAAGCAAACTTCTTACCACACAACCATACCTGCGTGTATTTTTTTAAAATATATTTTTTAATATTTCTTATAGATTCTCTATATAGTATTTGATATTTTTGTCTTCAGGCATGCCAAATTAGTTACTGGCTTAAAATATCATACTTGTTTCTTGGTATTGTTGCAGTTTAGCCCAAGATCAATCTTGAGATAACGAACTTAAGATTAAAGGCGTTCCAGCTGTGACCATTCCAAATTTTTCTATATTCTAGATCTACAATATCTTATGTGCTTTCCCTTTTTTAAGACGGTAGTGTGAGGTTTTATGGGAGATTTGGCTGCTATTTTAGCGTGTCGAGTCGCCAGATAGGGATTCTCTCCCGTCTAGTAACGACTGATATATATATATATATTATATATATATATATATGTATAGTATGTATGTATGTATGTATATGTAATATTTTATATATATAATATGTGTGTTATATATATATATATATATTATATAATATATATATATATATACACCCATATATACACATACATACATGCATATATATATATATATATACACGTACAAATAATGTGTGTGTGTCTACAGAATTGTTATTTGATGTTGATTGATACCTACATACAATTATTATGTAGTGTGTGTTGCATGTGCGTATGTGTGTGTGCATGTGTGAATATGTGTGTGTGTGCGTGTGAATATGTGTGTGTGTGCGTGTACGTGTGTGTACGTGCGTGTGTGTGCGCGCGTTATGTTTTTGATGGAAACAGTATTAATAGCAAAAAGGTGGATGTATTGTTAGAGCGCAAGTACTGCACTATTCGACATGAGGAGTCCTCTCATATAGACGTATAGATCATATATATTGCTATTTATTTCTGTTTAGCAAGGTAACAGTAGTTACATTATTGTCGGTTTACCGATGATTATAATGATACGCCCGTCATATTAACCGATGTAGATTTTATTCATAATTTTAGCGTTATGTCAAATTTTTAAAGCTGCAAGTTCAAATCACATTCCTGACTAAATATAACACTTTTACACTACAATTTTCGGTAAAGTATATTTCGTTTAGTAATACCAAGGAAATACAGAGGGCGTGAAACTTTACAAATAATCAAATCAAACCGATTCCATTACATCTGCTGATCTTCCAGATATTTAGAAGAGGGAAAGTGTTCTTCAATGTCGTAAAAACCCAGATGGTTGATGGCATCAACAGGGATTACGTTTTCATGAACCACAACCATGAACCAAATGGTTTCCAACAGTATTTGTCCAAGAGACCCAAACTAGTGAATTCAGTTATATATTTTAGAGAAGAGCAATGGAGGTTAGAGGTTTCCAGATTCCCTAACTGCACGCATCTGACCGGGATATTTAAGGGTCATATCAATGTCAAATTCTGCAACTGAATCGGTTCCCCAACCACACGGTCCTGGGTTCAATCTCACTGTCTGCCACGTAGGGCAAGCGTATTCTAATATAGCCTCGGCCTGACCAAAGCCTTGCGAATGGATTTGGTAAGCGGAAACTGAAAGAATCCCGTCGTATGTGTGTGCGTATATGTGTGTTTGTATAGAAAGAGGGCGAAGAAGACAGACAGATAGATAGATAGTAGATGTGTGTGTGTGTTATTGTCTTTATCTCCCACCACTGCTTCGTAACCGGTTTTGGTTTGTTTACGTCCCCGTAACTTAGCGGTTCGGCAAAAGAGACCGATAGAACAAGTACTAGGTTTACAAAGAATAAGTCCTGGGGTCGATTTGCTCAACTAAAGGCGGTGCTCCAGCATGGCCACAGCCAAATAACTGAAACAAGTAAAAGAGTAAGCACTTACTTAACCAAATCCTCACCAAATCTTCAAATTTGGGAGGAAAGCTGCTTGACCTTTCGGTCAAAGGAAAGCTGCAGGGAGAGAGAGAGACTTCCTGAAGTATTGTACACCCTCTTCCAATGGCTTTGTCAAAACTTATGTCAGATCAGCCCTAAGCAAGGGTGTGTCTATAAAAATTATATATAAAAAGGGACAAGAACGTGAAATACACAAAGAGACGAACACAAAAAACGGACGGGTCATTCGAAGCCTTTAATCTTCAGTCAGGAACCGGATCATCATAGCAAATTTCGGCTGATTAATCCTGATATTGCTCCGAAACGGCCAGCCCCAATGAAAAACTAAGCTGCGAGCATTAGATTTCTTGGAAAAAGGATCGAATGTATACGAAACAAGGACAGAAAAACGGACGAAGCCACACGAAAATAAATACAAAAAAAAAACAGAAACAAAAATAAAAACACGAATGGTAATAACAGGACAGCAGCAGGTGTCTTACGACTTTAGACAAATTTAACTTCCCTGTATAGTAGGGTGGAACCTGAGACTCAAATGAGGGAGGTGAGTCAGGTGTTTCGCCACGGGAAATTTGCAGAGAGGTGGGTGGTAGTGGTAAACATGACGCGAGTGTACGGCCTACTCGGTGCATGCGTCTGAAGGAGAGAAAAATGGCAGCTGACAGAGGATACTTGCGTTTGGTGGATCAGGATACTCCAGAATGTGAAGAGTTCCTTGATTGGACCTAAATAACTGTATTCCTATTGAGGGCTTTTTCCTTGTTGGAACTTTATTACAATGTTAATATAGTCGACCTCTTTTTTTTTTGCCATCGTTATCATCACCACCATCGTCATCTGCACCATTACTGTCATCCTCATCATCATCATCACAACCACCGCCATCACGACTATCATTACCACTATCATCACCACCACCAGTATCACCACAATCATCATTATCATCGTCGTCGTCGTCGTCATCACCGTTATCATCATCATCACCACCAACGTCACCATGGTCACCAACATACCATCATCATCATCATCATCATCATCACCACCACCATCGCTATACCTTATCATCGTCGTCGTCGTTATCATCACCATTATCATCATCATCACCACCAACATCACCATGGTCACCAACATACCATCATCATCATCATCATCATCATCATCATCATTATCACCACCACCATCGCTATACCTTATCATCGTCGTCGTCGTCATCATCACCATTATCAGCATCATCACCACCACCAACATCACCATGGTCACCAACATACCATCATCATCATCAGCATCATCATCATCATCATCATCACCACCACCATCGCCATACCTTATCATCGTCGTCGTCGTCATCATCACCATTATCATCATCATCACCACCAACATCACCATGGTCACTAACATACCACCATCATCATCATCATCATCATCATCATCACCATCGCCATACCTTATCGTAGTCGCCGTCGTCGTCGTGGCTGTTGCCATTGCTAATACTTATTAAAAAATAGACAGTAAAAATTTTAAAAGAAAAAAGAAGCAAGAAGAAAATATATTTTTTTAATTTTAAATAACATTACGGTAGAAACTCCATTATTGTAAATGTAAAATCTCCCTTCCCCAACCGCGTCCGACTTTCTTTACATTTCAATCGTCGGATCTCGAATAAACAGGTTTATGACGAAAGCAACATGGTTGACTGAGTGTCTCTTGGTTTTTCGTAATGAGCAATTCCTGCTTTGTAAGAATAAATGAATGAGCATTCTTACATTCCTACATTCGGTAATTTCACATTGGTAAAAGGACACAAAATTATTTTGTCTGAAAAGGAAACATATTTTGATTAAGTATATCTTCTTTCATATTGAGTGTGTGTGTGTACATGCATCTTCTTGCGTGTGTGTATATGTGTGTGTGTGTGTGTGTGTGTGTACGTGTATGCGTGTGTGCGTGTGTATGCATATATCTTTTGTTCGTGTATGGGAGTGTGTGTCCATCTGTGAATGTATCTTCTTGCTTGTATGTATATGTGTGTGTACGTGTATGTGTATGTGCGTGTGTATGGTGTGTGTGTGTGTGGTGTGTGTGCATGTGTAAGCAAATATAGCGTGTGTGTATGGTGTGCGTGCATCTGTGTGCACGTATCTTCTTGCTGTGTATGTGGTGTGTATGTGTACGTGTATGTGTGTGCGTGTGTATGGTGTGTGTACGTGTATGCGTGTGTGCGTGTGTATGCATATATCTTTTGTTCGTGTATGGGAGTGTGTGTGTCCATCTGTGAATGTATCTTCTTGCTTGTATGTATATGTGTGTGTACGTGTATGTGTATGTGCGTGTGTATGGTGTGTGTGTGTGTGGTGTGTGTGCATGTGTAAGCAAATATAGCGTGTGTGTATGGTGTGCGTGCATCTGTGTGCACGTATCTTCTTGCTGTGTATGTGTGTGTGTATGTGTACGTGTATGTGTGTGCGTGTGTATGGTGTGTGTACGTGTCTGTGGTGTGTCTGCGTGTGTATACATATATCCTTTGTACGTGTGTGTGAGTGTGTGCGCATCTGTGTGCATGTATCTTCTTGTTGTGTGTGTGTGTTTGTGTGTGCATGTGTGTGTGAATATATCTTCATGCATATGTATATGTTTGTCTGTGTGCGTATGTGAGTATTCGAATGTGTGTGTGTTTGTAAGTGTGTAAGCGTGTGTATCTTCGTAGGTGCGTGTGTATGTGTTTGTACTTTGTGACTTCGTGTGTGTGTGAGCGGATGTGTATATGTGCATGTTTCTTTTTGTGTGTGTCCATCTGTGTGTATGTTTTTTGTGTGTGTTTGTCAGAGTCTGTACTTATGTGTGTGTCTTCGTATGTCTGCATGTGTGTGTGTGTGTGTGTTTCTGCTCGCACGCCCGTACGCGTACGTGTGTTCTTGGAAGTGGGTGTAAATGCGGGTGTGTCTGTGTTAGGGGAGAGAAGGGAGGGAGGGAAGAGAGAATGGAGAGAGGCGAGGAGATAGAGATGGATAGAGATAGAAGGGGATGGAGAGGAGAAAGAGATGGATAGAGAAGGAGTGGGAGGTGAGGAGAAAGATGATGATGATGATGATGAAGAACAACAACAACAGCAACAACTACTACTACTACTACTACTACTACAACTGCAACAACAACAATGTTGATCATGACGGCGACGAAGACTGGTGATCATCATCATCATCATGTTATAGATGATGATGATGATGGTGATGTTATTCATGATGATGGGGGGGGGCGAAGGTGGTGGTCCTCAGTTCAGAAAAAAAAGTGAGTAGACCTATAATTAACTTAAAACGTTTCAACCGTGACCGTCCTGTATTGTGAGATGGCGGTAATCTAGAAATACGTGTGACTTGAGGGAGGTTTGGCTGCTATTTCATGCCGGTCGATAAAGACCTTAAAGAATTCCTTCATTACTGTTGATGTTATCGTTCTTGTTATTGTTGTTGTTGTTTTAGTCATTTATCATTATTATTATTATCATTATTATTATTATCATCATTATTATTATCCTCCTCCTCCTCCTCCTCCTCCTCATCATCATCATCATTATTATTATTATTATTATTATTATTATTATTATTATTATTATTATTATTATTATTATTGAGTGAGAGAGCAGTGCATGCATTCAAAGTGACACTGGGGTAAAATATACGAAGCTCTGTATACCCATCATGACTATTTGTCTGATAAGGGTACACCAAACACATGCATCACATGGTGATCTCGTATCAAGATAAACAGCACATGACCGTGCAGGTGGGCTCAGTTAGAATTTTCTTCAGGTCGAGTAGCCCATCCTACTCAAAAGGTCCCCGAATAAAGGCTGCTTAAGGATGTTGGACAAAACATCCATGTTTCCAGAGGTGAATTATCCAAGCCTGCAAGAATTCCTTTCAACACACGGCTATGATGCTCCCCTACTACTTCTGCTCGTGATCAGAGATGCACATATCGTCAGCCACCAAGGGACATGGTCAACTGGTTACGGTCAAACAACTGCCAAGCAAATTTGTGTTATTGAGCAGAATATTTGCCGTAGCCCATCTTTTATACCAAGACAAAACAATGTACATGATAACACTTCCAATCAGTTAAGATCAGAAGCCATGAGAGCCACTGCCTGGTACTGCATTAGGGCAATTATTATTATTATTATTGTTGTTGTTGTTGTTGTTGTTGTTGTTATCATTATTATTATTATCATTATTATTATTATTCTATGTTTGACTTTTGTTTTACATTTGTACAAGTTGGCTCCAAGTCTCACCCAGAGACCTCAAGAGACAACAGGTTGGAAGTTCATGTTGTTATGCCTAGTGTGCCATATAATTGGGGGGGGGGTTTGGTGTTGTACTAGTGAATGTCTAAAAATAAAACGAAAATTATGTTTTAAAACTTGAGATTACATTGAAAGTATTTTGCGTAGGATATGACCAGTTCCCATGAGCACTATCTTTTGAATTTCTGCCATTTTGGGGTTTCCTGGTATCTGAGTCAGGTAGCAATCAGCACCTTTTGCTATCATTCCCAGGGCACCTATGACAACAGGTATTGTTTTAGTCTTCAGGTTCCACATTTTGCTGATTTCTATTTCAAGATCTTTATATTTGCTCAGTTTTTGGTAGGTCTTGAGAGATACGTTTATATCGATTGGGACAGTCATATCAATGAGGAGGCATGTTCTTTGTCTGAAGTCTTTCAATATGATGTCTGGCCTATTTGCATCTATCTTTCTGTCAGTTTGAATGGTGAAGTTCCAGAGGAGTGTATTGTTGTTGTTGTTGTTGTTGTTGTTAAAGGCAGCGAGCTGGCAGAATCATTAGCACACAGGACGAAATGCTTAGCGGTATTTCGCCCGTCGCTACGTTCTGAGTTCAAATTCCGCCGAATTCGACTTTGCCTTTCATCCTTTTGCGGTCGATAAATTAAGTACCAGTCAAACACTGGGGTCAACGTAATCGACTAGTCCCCTGCCCCCCCCCAAATTTCGGGCCTTGTGGCCATAGCAGAAGTGATTACTATTAAGGCGGCAAACTGGCAGAACCGTTTGCACACCGGATAAAATGCTTAGCGGTATTTCGTCCGTCTTTACGTCCCGAGTTCAAATTCCGCCGAGATCGAATTTGCCTTTCGTTCTTCCGGGATCGATAAAATAAGTACCAGTTGAGTAACCCACAAAATTTCAGGGTTTGTGCCTAGAGTAGAAAGGATTGTTATTTTTGTTATTCATTATTATTCATTGTTTTGTTGGTGTTATTATTGTGTTTATTGTTGTTGCTGTTACTGTTTCTGTGATGTTGTTACTGTTGTTGTCGATGATATTGTTGTTATTGATGTTGTTGCTGTTGCTGTTGTTGTTGCTGTTGTTGTTGTTGTTGCTGTTGTTGCTGTTGCTGTTGCTGTTGTTGTTGTTGCTGTTGCTGTTGTTGTTGTTGCTGTTGTTGTTGTTGCTGTTGTTGTTGCTGCTGTTACTGTTGTTGTTGTTGTTGTTGTTGTTACTGTTGTTGATGTTGTTGCTGTTTTTGTTGTTATTGATGTTGTTGTTGTTGCTACTGATGTTGTTGTCGTTGTTATTGTTGTTACTCTTGTAACAACAGTATCCTTATTATTACTGTCCCTGGAAAAGCGGTGAGCTGGCAGAATCGTTAGCACGCCGGCCAAAATGCTTAGAGGTTACCTCCTCGACTCATACCGACTCATAAGGGCCGGTTTTCCGGTTTCAATGGCATATACATTCCCCACCTGGACCCTGGACAGGACACTGGTCAGTCGCAGCGTTACTCATTTTTGCCAGCTAAGTGGACTGGAGCAACGTGAAATAAAGTGTTTTGCTTAAGAACACAACGCGTCGCCCGGTCCAAATCGAAACCACAATCTTACGATCATGAGTTCAACACCCTAACCACTAAGCCATGCGCTTCCACATTAACATGTCGGATAAAACGCTTAGCGGCTTTTCGTCCGTCCTCACGTTCTGAGTTTAAATTCTGCCAAGGTCGACTTTGCCTTTCATCTTTTCAGGGCCAATAAAATAAGTACCAGTCAAAAACTGGGATCGATGTAATACACTTATGCCCCCCCCCGCCCCAATATTCTAGACCTTGTGCTTATAGTAGAAAATATTATTAAGGTTCCTGATGGCGATCTGGCAGACTCGTTAACACGCCGGGCAAAATGCTTAGAGATTACCCCTTGTGTATACCGACTCGTAAGGGCCGGTTTCCATGCTTCCTAGGCGTACAAAATCCTCACCTGGACACCGGGGCGGGACACCAGGGCGGGACACCAGGGCGGGACAGCGTGATGGGACACCGGGTCGATAAAATAAGTACCAGGCGGCGGCGGTGGTGGTGGTGGTGGTGTGGTGGTGGTGGTGGTGGTTTTGGTGGTGATGGTGGTGGTTTTGGTGGTGATGGTGGTGGTGCTGGTGGTGCTGGTGCTGGTGCTGGTGCTGCTGACGATGGTGCTGGTGATGGTTGTGGTGATGTGGTGGTGGT